>NC_056737.1:36313481-36483481 GCF_019279795.1 Protopterus annectens
TCTTAGACAAGGCATTTTTGAAGTAAAAAAAATATTCTAGGCCCCTTAATTCAGTTGAGAGTGTGTTCCATACTGCTGGGCCTAGTCGAGAGAAGGCACTTTCTCCAGTAGCTACTTCACATGGAGGTCATCTTAATGTGATAGCTTTCTCCTGGATACTTCTTAGGGAGAAAACCTGGTCTTGGATTGGTAGTTTCTGTCTCAAAGCTAAGGAATAGCCACTGTTTATTATTTTCCGTAAAGAGTACATAAGAAATAAAGACCTTTTGGTGACTGGAAGTCATTTTAGACATTATAGGAGGTTACAGAGGTGTCATCTGTTGTTGGCAAGAAGGGCAAATGTACAAATTCTATTCTCAGTGATCTGAAGTCTTTGGGAATTTTGTTCTTTGTAAAAGGTAAAAGGAAGATAGTATTCCAATTTAGGGAAAAAATGGATAGTGAAAGGGGGCTGAAGGGTAGAGTAAATGACAGATTGTTACAGAGAGAGAGAGAGAGAGAGAGAGAGAGAGTAAATGATTGTTACAAATGCACAAGCATAATTCATATAGTTCAGATGTGATGCTGTCCAAAGGTATGCCGATGTGTTTGAAGATTTAGAATGTTTGCAGTCTAAATACCACATACCTTACACATTTCATGTATTACTCCATTAATATTGTTCTTTTAATCTTAATAATTTCATTGCATCTGCAGAACGTAGTGCTGAACGGCACTATTGTTAAGTAACATATTGTAATCTGTGCTGATTAGTAATGTGGGCAGTCTTCAGGAAATATTGATTGATCAGAATTATTAGTAACTTTTTAACCTGTGCAGAGATTTACAGGAAATGCTGTCTGCAAAGAATCATTTTTATATGTGCATTTTTATTACTGACCTATTTATGCAGACTATTGGTGCAGAGGGTTATGTCTGTGACCATTGGTACACTGGGCTTGATTCCTCTTAGTCCTCCTTTGCCCTTGACCACATATTACTCCTGGGTTGCCCCTGAAAAAGAGATGTGTCTCCAGTAAGCCTACCTGACTAACAAATGGCTATTAGTATTATTGCTGTTTTTACATATGTGCAGAGTTATTTTATCAGTGTTCACAGTTATTGTTAACCACTGATTTTTCCTTGTGGTTACTCTTAATTCTCTCATTTTTATTTCTCACTGGAAGATCACCACTTCTTGATCATGACTTCTTGCCACCCAACTGTAATTTATCATCCTGCTATTGGAGCCCTTGCCCCACACCCCCGACAGCCAGACCTATATTTATATGGAGTACGTAGGCTAAACACAATCTTTTCTTTAGGGCATGCCTAGTACTTCTAATGTCCTGCACACAGTTGCATCGCAGCCTGTGGAAACAGATTGCAATTAGTGTATATTCCTCCAGCCAGTTCCACTGCTTTTTGGCTGTTGCAGACGGTTCACTATATGTTCACCAATTTATTTTCATTTCAGTTTTTTAGAAACTTTAATAAGCAGTGACCCCTATGTAACACTCTCATGACACCATCTGTAGCATGCATGCTACTTTTAAAATATGAAGTATAGGTAAACTGTTTGTTTTGTACTTGCCAACATTCAGTGTGAATCAGACCTCCAGAGCATATTCACTCACTGATTTACTTAACCTGTTCTTGTTGTATTGGCCCACTTTGCTCACACTGACCTCACTCCCAGCCACCAAATACTTTCCCTGATGTAACAAATCAGTTCTTCCATATAATTTCTGCCAAATCTCAACTATTAAAAGCTATATGCAACATTAGCAGGAATCATCACAGACTGAATTATATTTCTGTATATTTTATCATCATCTCTTATACTGTTCAGTTAATCTTACAATCCACATAAAACATATTAAATCAACTTATATACAGATTAATACTTCTAAACAAAACTATATACCATATACATTCTAAAATATTTCACTACATACAATGCATCCTTATAAGTAAACAGTACAGATACATTTAACTATAAAGTTTTTACCAAACTCCCTCTTTCAAAAAATAGACCATTGCAGGCAAAATACTAACTCTTACTGAAAAATTCTGCAAAATTCCCTTTTAATCTTTAGATTTCTAGCTGCAATATATTCTGATTTCTCTTTCAGGTATTATATCTTATTTGCAGGAAGTCAGCACTTACTAATATTCCACAGTCCCTACATTTTGTTTTCTATTTTCTCTCCTCTGTCTCAATCCACTACCACCCTGAAGTATATGAAGAGCGACACAGACTATGTGTCCAAGGCAGGTATACGTCTAGCAATGAGCAGCACTAATGCCACAAAATTATGCCACAATATGAGCTAAAGATAACTATCGTCAATAATTGGCTTAGTTTTTGGTGTCATTCGAAGGGGTCCAATATGTGTCAACCTGGGAGGATAAGAAAGACAGACCACGCTGCTTCACTAGGATGGCCTGCAGCTACATTGCTCACCACTATAGTGCCTCTTTTAGTTAATGCTAACCTGATAAACCTACCAACATAATGAAGCAAGGAAAGAAAAATATGAAGGTGTTACTGATCAATGTTAGGAGCCTGAATACGAAATGTCACTCCCTACAAGTCTTTCTCACCTTGGTATACACTGACATCTGTGTAGTGACTGAGACATGGTTTAAAATGGTGAAGACCACTCCAGCTGTGCAGGGCTATAATCCCTTGCACATGTTTAGACCAGCTGCTGTGCAGAAAGGGGAAAAAGTAGAGGTGTCTCAGTCTTCATCCAGAAGAAACTCACATCAAGGCTAGTAAAGCAGCATGATGCACTAGAGCTTCGTAAGGTCCACATAACCATCAGATAGGTCTCATATCATATACTAACTAGCTACAGAAGTCCTGCTGTGACCCACGAAAGCCACAACACCTGTCTACAAGAACTAGAAATGCCATTTTCTGGGGTGATCTATCACCACTAGTGCATAAGCACAGAGATTCCTGGACTTTGAGTAATTGTTCAAGGCCATTTGTATTGAAAGAGTACCCACTAGGGTCAATCTTGAATTTTTTTCCTTGCAAATATGGGGCATTTTGCACCCTCCCTTACATATCTACATTACTTGTTAGGTCTGACTGTAAAGCAGTCACCTTCAAAATAAAACTAAAACCACAGATCCCTTCCACCCAAAGTACCTTTAGACATTTCTTTAAGAAAAACTACCTACTCCTAAGTGATACACTGGAAAGCTTCAAATCCACCACCAAATCCAGTTACCTCCACTGAATATGCAAAAATGTACACCCCCACACTATGCCAGCATGTAAACAGTTGCACAGATGCAGCTTTACTCAGCAGGAACAAGTGCAGGGCAAACCCAGAAACATACCCTCATGGTGGAACCATATCAAGAAGCTTTTCAATAAAGAGAAGAGAATTGTGATGACAAGTTAGAACAGTAATTCACAGAATAATAAAGCTCTTGCAATTGAAATAAACAAACAACTCAGGAGCTTAATGAAATACACCAAAGCCAAGTTTGAAGCTAAAATAGCTATGCAAGCCAAAGACAGTCAGAAGTTCTTTTTTAGTTCTGTTCATAATCTCAGAAGCACAATGCAGCAATGCACTGAGCTGATTGTGAATGATGTTACCTACACCGAGGCAGAATATATATCGAACCTACTGAGCAATAAATTCAGCACAAGCTTTACCCTTCTGTCCTCCCATCTGTCCCACAAGATATACCTGAAACCAGATATTTGACAAAATCCCCACTCTGGCAAAGTAGATGAGCTAAATAAACTGGGAATAAACCCTTACATTACCCCAGGGTTCACTTCTGGGAGGTCTCTGGCCTCTAGTTCTCTAAAGTAAAAGCCAATACCAAACGACTCTGGCTAACTAAGTTTGCAGATGACTTCAAAGTAGGAATGGTCTTTGAATCCCCAAATGACTTGGTCATCCTGCAGGAAGTGTTGTCCCAAATAAATAACCTGTGTCAAAATCATTGACAGAAACTAATACCAAAGAATCATTAGTTTATCTTTTGGGAGATCATCTACTGCAGGAGAACTACCATATTGGCAATACTGACCCAGTTTTTCCGGATTGGGGAACTTATGTACACCATGACCTAACTTTTGAACAACTTGGCCACTGTCTTAAGAAAGTTGTTCTAAACTGCACAGTTTATAAACAAAGGAATTGTTCTAAATCTAGGTATGTCATTATCCCCCTTTACACAGCCCTCATTAGGTCAATCATTGAATATAATGACTCCTTTCCTATCTAACCAGGCACATGCAACAACTGGAATGCCAACAGAGATACTTTACTAAAGGATACAGGGCCTAAACAATATGTCCTGGACTGACTCAAAGCCCTGTTGATATCCTACAGACTGCTAAGAGGTGACCTATGTTTGGCATACAAGGCATTTTCTGACTCATTACTGATGGACCCACTGCATATCAGTAAGTCAAACAGCATCAGAAATACTTGGTCTAGGGAGCTAAACTTCTGCAAAATTAACAGAATGGTTTGGAGGAACAAGTATATCTCACAGAGGATACCGCTGCTCTGGAGCAGACTCCTCATCCATGTACAGCAAAGATCATCCCTGTCCATAGTCTATGGATGGGTATTAGAACATTTCACCCAAGACTACCCCTGTTCTACTAATGGACAGAGACAGCTCCTAAAGTTTAATCCCATGCATAGGGTCTCTTAAATTATCTGCAATACGATCCCACTTATTTGATATGATCCCACTTATTCTCATTGGATAAATATATAATTATTGACTATGGGATGGATAAGGCCAGTCTATAACCAAATGGGATAGGTTATTTCGAGCACAAAAAGGGAAGTTAACTAGGCTTAAAATGGCCCACAAGGCCAGTTGGCTGGCCTAGTACTTACCTTTGAACTTGGATAATAAGGACTTGTAGTGTATTTGTTTTATTGGCAATAGGTCTCATTAGTTACTTTCCTGTTTTTTCTGTTCTGCTATAAATTCTGAACATTTGTGTGGGTTAGCAGTTCCCCATGCAGTAGCACACACCCAGAAAGCAAATTCTTCCTGTAGAATGGTCCATAAAACTCTACCCTATAAAGCAGCAATATAGCACAAATACCTTGTGCACTGACAAGTTTAGAACAGATAGCTGGGTGTTGAGTGGCAATACCTACAGATTTAGTAAAATTCAGTATTGTGTAAACATGAAAGTTAGCATAATTTAGTTCTGTTTAACATAATCTGCCCCAATAAAGCACTCCTATTAGTCTTTATCAACAAATCACTCTTAATAGCCTTCTAACCCCAATGTACCACCCCTTGTGTCTCACAAAATAATGTGCTAAACAGTATGGATATGCAATTCCCTAACTTCTTTGTAGCCAGTTTGGTTGGGTATGGGAATCTTGAGACAATGTAGAGATTGTCTCATGTTTACTGAGAACCACTTAATCCTTAAAGAAGCAGAGACAGTATACAAGGGGTGTACTTATGCAATGAGACTGGTGAACCTCTCGCATACAAGCTCACATCAGGTTGTCGAAACTGCACACACAACACCCACCTCACATAGTACACAACACACACATAGACTAAAGCCTGCTGAGGCACTTAAAAGCAATCTTCCTAGACAACAAAGATCACCTAGACCTCCTGTGGTCAAAGCTATGCCTTGACAAGCCCAAAGGCACCAAGCAAACACTAAACCTAGCGCCAAACATACTGTCAATCTCAATGGAGCCCCAACCACTAATTCCCTAAGGCAAGCAAACCCACTTCCAAGGACTTTCATCATATGGGGCTCCATTTTAAGACATACAGATGCCCCCTCTAACCAGGCTGAGCAAGGAGAAGATCACTGCTAGTTGCTTATCTGGAGCCAGAATCCACCAAATCAAGCACTCACTCAAGTCATTAAGCCACAGGTACCATTATGAGTCCATGTAGATGTAAATCACCTGAGATGTACCTCCCAGGACTATATGAAGTGAGACATTATGGAGCTTCCAAACTATTTGTCTCAGGCTGGTATGATTCTAGAATTGATTAGCATGCTACCATTCCGCGAGGATGGTGCCACAGTATCAACAAAAAAATGACTGATTTCAAAAACTGGCTGTCGTTCTGGTGGCATTCTAAGGGGATCCAATACTTGTCAACTTGGGAGGACATGGTTAATAGACCATGTTGCTTTGCCAAATATGATCTGCACTTTTCCCCTCTAGGCTTTTGAATACTAGCTAAAACTTTATCTAACCCCATAGTGCCTTTTTTAGGCAATGCCAAATTGATAAACTTACAGACATAGCAAAATCAGCTCAACTGATCCTCAAGGTGTTACTGCTCAATGCCAGTAGCCTGAATAAAAAACTACACTCTCTCCAAGCCCCCCTCACAGACATCTGCGCAGTTATTGAGACACGGTTTAAAGTGGCCGAGTGTACCCCACCAGTACAATTTAACAGTACCTTCCACACTTTTAGACCAGTAGCTCACAAACAAGGGCTAAAGGTAGAGGCATATCAATGCACATCGATAACAAGCATACCTCTAATGTGCTCAAACAGGATGACATGCTGGAATTCCTCCACATGCAGATCACCATAGACAAAGTCCCGTACCCCATCCTAACCAGTTATAGTCACCCACCATGTCCCAAAAAGCTCACAATGCAAACCTCGACCTACAGGAAACACTTACCACCCAACCTAATACCCTACTCATGGGAGACATTAATACCCCCTCTATAGAATGAGAATTCTACACAGCCTCAAATCTGCAGGCACAGAGATTCCTGGACTTCATAAATACAAACACTCTTGACCAAACAGTGAAATTACCCACTAGAGGCTCCAACATACTGGACCTCTTGCTCATAAATATGGTCGAACACTGCACCCTCCCCAATGTCTTGACCCCCTTGATGAGGTATAACTATAAAGATGTCTCCTTCGAAATCAAAATCAACTCTGTAATCCTAGTAAAAACAGTAACAGTTAGGAAATATTCCAAGGCAAATTACCTCTTATTAAGTGCTGGTTTGTCAGAATTCAGTATCCCTCCAAAACCTCGAGAACACAGCAGCATAGGCTAAATTTTTCTAAGAAACTCTGTACAGCCATGTGAATGGCTGCATAGAGGCCGCTGTACTGACCAGTAGACCAGAACTAGCCCTAGGAACAAGCTGCCCTGGTGGAATCCCAAATTAAACAGGAAGAAAGTGTCACAAATCAAGAAGGGTAATTCCCATAAAGATAAAACTTTCTTGTCAAACTAAATAGGCAACAAAGAGGGCTAATTAAGTCAAGCAAAGCCAACTTTTAGGTTAAGATCTCTCAGGTGAAAGATAACCATATGGCTTTCTACAGTTATGTCAGAAACCTCAAGGCCACCATGCGGCAATATGCTGAACTAGTTTTTAATGGTGCCACATTTACTGAGCCTGGCAATATAACGCACCTGTTATTGGACAAATTCAGTTCCAACTTTATCCCCTCTCACCCCAACCATCCCCCTAAAACATATACTGACTGCACTAACTAAAGCAAAGAACATGACCTAAATTGGCCCAAATAACATCCCAGAATGCCTCCTTAATAGTTTGAAACATGACTTATCAGGACCCCTGGAGTCATTATTTAACTATAGTCTTAAAACAGGCTTTTTGCCATGTGAAGAGAGGACTGCAACTCTCATCCCCCTTCATATTCCCTTTCATAAGGAAGGGCCTTCAACAGATTGTGGAAACTACAGACCCATTAGTCTGACTAGTTTTATTTGCAAAGCCATGGAAAAACTTATCACAAAATTTGTCAACAAATGCATAAGGCATAGGAGACCTCCAAACACTGGATCCATTCCAGTTTGGCTTTGACAAAGAAAGGTCATGCTTACTGAGTCTAGTAGACTTCTTTGAAAAATTATGCATACTATCTACCTAGATCTGGCTAAGGCATTTGATAGAATACCCCACTTGGGCATTGTCAACAAGCTTATGGAAATAGGTATACACCCCTTTATAACACACTGGATAGCTAGTTGACTCACTGATATGACTCAGGACATTAGAATTGATGAGGCCACCTCATCAAAGAGGTCAGTCACCAGTAGAATCCCCCTGGGCTCTGTGCCAGGGCCACTCATCTTTGGTATCTACTTCTCAGATGTCAAAGCCAATGTCAAAGGCCTCTGGATAACCAATTCTGCAGATGACTGCAAACTGGGAGGAGACATTGAACCCCCCCCAAGAATGAGAACACCCTTCAAGAAAATATTCTAGCCTAGATATCTGAAACAATACCAAATTAAAGCATTATCCTATGGGATGTTAATACTGGCTGGCAGTCACTAACCTCACTTATAAATACACCTACTAGATATAGCAAAAATAACATCCAAGACTCAATCCTGGACTGGATACTAGACTTAAACCCTTCTAACTTTACATTCTCCGGCATACTACCCGACTCCTTAAGTGACCACCTACCAGCCTATACTCACGCAACTCACAAAGCAACAAAAGTTCAAAACTATATGCAACCTACAAAAATTCAGCAAAGAGGTATTTAATGAATCTCTAAAAGCTATTGACTGGTCCATCCTAAAAAGACTTCCCATTAATGATGCAGTTGAACATTTCAACAGCACCTTCCCAAGCATTCTTAACTCCATAGCCCCTCAGAGAACAAAAATAATAAAAAAATAACTATGCCTCATGGCTCACCAAATCATGTAAAATTCTGATGAAAGACAGGGACAAAGCATGGATTGCCTGGCTAAAGAATAAAAATGACATAAATCTTCAGTTATACAGACAACTCCACAATCATAAAAAAAGACAAATATTGCATGACAAAAAAATCATACTATTCCTACATTCAAGATAACCACAAAAACAACCCTAAGAATAAAATAAAAATACTCCCAATCCATACCCCAATATGCCACCTCTTCAAATAGCCACCAAATTCAACACATACTTTATAGAGTTCATATCCAACCTAAAAGTAACCTAACTCATCCATCCCAACTCACTACTTCTACTAATACCCCCAATACTAACCTGTACATACCCCACACATTACACACACACAACCATCCCCTCACTCACAACCAAAAACTAGGCCATCCCCAGCTTATTTTTCAGCCCATCCCTTTATCTCAAATAAAAAAAAAACTTCTACAAAAACTGAAACCTGGCTCAACCTCAGCAGACAACCTCCCACCAGAATACCTAAAGCTTGCCACAGAGGCAATAGCATTCCCTGTTAGCATCTTAATTAACAGATGCTTAACTGAATCACATGTTTCTGACATATGGAAAGGATCACACATTATGCCTTTATATAAGGGAGGCAAATACACTGACATCGCAAACTTTTGTCATATTGCAATCTTGTCCCCCCTCTAAGATTTTAGAAAAATGTGTGCACCTACAACTTCTCCATCATCTTACACATAACAACCTACTTTCCCACACTCAACATGGCTTTAGACCTGCACACAGGAACCTCAACAGCCTTATTACCTTTCATGGACTCGGTCAACAAAGCCTATGGAACTGGCAAACTAGTATCAGCAGTATTACAAGATTTGTCAAAGGCATTTGACATGGTATCTCACCTCAAACTCCTTAAAAAACTTTCCAGAATTGGGCTATCCTCTTCCTTCTCACTTCAATAGTTTTCTAGCTACCTAGCTGACAGGCAGCAAGCAGTAAAATGACAGGGCTTCTATCTCCCCGTATCATATCACTTCCCACAGGTGTACCTCAAAGATCCATCCTTGGGCCATTACTATTTAATGTCTTCATCAATAGCGTACATACATCCTCCTGTGAAGGCACTCTTATTAGACACATTAACTCACCTACAACACATAACACAACAAGCTTTCTCTTCCATAGAAACATGGGTCTCCAATGCTGAACTCCTACTGATCCCCCCCAAAAAACATAAAGCTCTTTCTCATCACTCACAAACCCCATAGCTCCAACAAAGCAAGCTTCAAGATCTTTTCAGCCAGCAATACTGAAACTGAATTGGTTCAGCGTACCAAACTACTAGGTGTCACAATTACAATAATCTCAAGTTTGACCTACATATATTCAAAACAGTATCAAAAAACCTCCCACCAAAAACTAGGCATGGTATACAGGAATAAAAACTTCCTCACAGCAGCTACCAAAATTGCCCTGGCCAAAACCTACCTCTTGCCCTCACTTTTATATGGGGCCCCAATTCTATCTAACTTACCAACCTCCCAGAAGAAAAAAAACTAGAAAGCTGCTATAACAAAATTGCCAAGTTTGTCATAAACACAACCCGTCTATCTCATCACTGTAAAGCCCTGCATTCCCTAATATGGCTTGAACTCCTTCCTCCTCCACCTCCAATAAGTGCAACATACTATGGTATATAAAATCATCCACATCCCACTTGCTTGTCCTGCTCTTAGACCATTAATCAAATTTTATATCCCAAATAAGCATCTCAGATCTGAAGACAAATATCTCCCCACAACTTATAAACTTAACAAAACCCCATGCCTAAGCCTTTATTCCTGCTCTGTGGCAAAATCCATGTAACCTCCTTCTTTTAACTATCAAAACTGCTACTAACCTGCACTCCTTCAAAACCTCTTTAAAAGAATACTTCAACAAAGCTTGGATTCACTCCTGTATGAGTCCAGGCTGAGGTACTCTTATACCTTTTTCTATCTCTACTCTGTCTGTTCCCACTACTAACTTACCCTACCCTCCCTTTCTCTATACATACTCCCCTGAGGTTACACTCATACCTTTTCCACATCTATTCCTACTATCCCCTCTATCATACCCTCCCCTTCTCTACTTGTACTATCCTACACCTTCACCAATGTAATCGTTTACCATATTTCATGACCTGTAGAATATTAATAATCATTATGATAATCGTGTAATATATGAATAATGCTGAATCCTCCTATTATCTGACTTTCCATATAATTTATGCTTGAACACCATGACTTTATTATATCTGTTGAGTTTTTATTCTGACAAATTGTGTAGTTTTTCAAATTTTGTGCTTGAATGTTATGACTTTATTGTGTCTGTTAAGTTCTCATTCTGACAAACTAATGTGTTGTTTTCATGTTTGTGCTTGAATTTTATGACCACTTTTATGTCTGTCTAGTTTTCATTCTGTTAATCATATGTATCTGGAGCTTTACTCCCCAGGCTTCTGCTGAAAATGGGTACCTCATGATCCAGTCAGACTTTCCCGATAAACAAATGCCATATAAATAAATAAATACAACTATCAGCATTTGTAACAAATACAATCAAGACATTCAAAAATGGCACTGACATTCCATTTACCTGCAAAACATGGTAAAAATCCTGCTGCCAGAACACGCAACCTTACTTCACTCAACTGAAAATCACTCACATTGATCACCTTGGAAACAAAATGTTCGTAGTTAAAACCCACCTCAGCTGTGAAACCAGAGCCACCCCCTCACTTACAGATGAAATTTTCCAAACTGGATAACAACTATCTTCATTGCAACTCAGTACTGTTATCCTCCCTCAGCTGCAAACTGGGCTTTCTCAAGCTTCCTCAAAACTTAACGAAATACTTCTCAGCAAATTTAATATTAACTATCTCAGCCCATCCTTGCATGATGTCAGTAGCTTCTTTTCAAACTTTAATCACTCTCAACTTCTTTTAATGATTCAAAGAACCATCTAGGCCCAAACACACCTCTAATAACTACTCACTGCTGTATCCTCCTACTGATTACTGAACACCTTGAAAATTATAAAGCTCAGATTAGTTACAGCATTTTGTATGTTGTATGATTATCACACTTGATCCACAGACTCTGTTTTTTGTAAAGAAATTCAGAAAAAAATCACTTAATTCAGGTCTGTCCTGCAAACAGTTGCTGCCATTTTCCCAACACATTCTCACGGTCAGGAAAGAAGTCAAAACTGCTACTTATCTTTTTTACTTCATGAACCAAGTTCAGATAGAAAGTTCACAGTTTCAAGAAAATACATCTCCACACCAAGCTCCTTAACTCTAAATTGGGTTCTTGCTCTTCCTCTCCTGGTTAATCAGTTGTGCCCCACAACCCCACATACTACTTCCTTCTCTCAAACTAGTAACTCAAGAATTTTGTTCTTGTTTTATAACTGTTGACATGAATCCTTAATCCTATTTTTTCTGTAACCTTGATCATGCAGATTAATAATGCAACATCCCTCATCCACTTTTTACTCAATCCTCTAGACTTTCCACCTATTAATATGGATCTCTGTCAACATCGGGCTTTTGATCCCTTTCTTTTCTGGTTCTCCTGCTCCCACGCTAACTACTTCCTCTACTGCAACCCCCCCCCTTTTTTTACTTTTCCTTCTTTGACAACTGCTACTTGTCACATAGATACCTAGTCTATGTTGAATCTCCAATCATTATATTTCAGATATATGCTGAATCTGTAATCACTGTATTTCATATATTATTTCTACTCCCAAAAGGTATAATATAATTTATTTCTGTTTTATTTTACTAAATATGTTTTTTGGAGCTTTTTTCCTGGGGTCTCTGCTGAAAAGAGGTTTTGTATGACCCAGTCAAACCGCCGTGTTAACCAAATGCAAATGAATAATATATATATATAATATATATATATATATATATATAAATAACATTTTAGCCTACATAAATGCCTGTAAATTCATCAAGTGAAGCAGTTTCTACACCCTGTGCAAAAGCACTGCAACCACTTTACTTACAGAGAATGTCAATAACCGGAGAGACAAATTCTAACCAGTAACTGACCACCTCTGTAATACACCTCCCCTGTAATACACTGCTCCAGTAATATAATACTGCCCCTCTAACCAAAGAGAGTCAGAGATGATCAGAGAACTATGCTTCCTTCTTACATAATGAGACTCTACCTCAGGTTAGTGGAAAACCTCCCACTCCATAAGTGATTGTTCCACATAAATCACTCTGTATAACCAAGCCAAAATGTTCATTAAACTCTTTATACAGACATATATACTTGGACTTAGGCTACCTTGTTGGGTATTGCATCATAGTCTTGGTTGTGTGACTGTGGACTTGGTGTGTATGTGTGTGTGTGTGTGTGTGTGTGTGTGTGTGTGTGTGTGTGTGTGTGTGTGTGTGTGTGTGTATGCATATGTGTGTGTGTGTGTGTGATTGTGTGTGTGTGTGTATATGTGCTTGTGTGCATGTGCTTGTGTGTATGCGTGTGCATGTGTGTGTCTGTGTGTGTGTGAGTGTGTCTGTGTGTGTATAATATATAAAAGGTTTATTTTGTTGTGCTGTTTTGATTGTGGAAGAAAAATAGCTGTTTCTTTTCTAATTAGTATTTTTTTTATTTAATTTGCTGTAGTTTGGAGCTTACTATTGTCATTATGTTGGCAACTGGCTGAGTTTGACCATTTATACATGTGACTAAGTAGATAGTTGCTTAGTTATTGTTGACCGAATGACAGTTGACTGAGATTGTATTTGATGTATCATTACATATATCAGTGGTATATCATTACACGTATCTGATGTACTATTCCACCTTCCTAAACCACAAGAAATTCTAGCAGAAGGTTATCAAGGTTTAGGCAGAACCAAAACAATTAAGTCCAGGTCAAAGTACAACAAATGAATGCTCTAATAGTAGCCCAGCTCCCACCACTACCACTCCATCTGCTAACTTATGCAAACATAAACTTCTGCCATTAACCTAAAAAAAAAAAACACTCAGGAAAACTACTATACATACGGAAGCACTTCCTAACCATGGACATGCAGGTAGTGATAGCCTGTATGGATGATTTATCAAACGATGCAGAGATGACATAATTTATCAAAAAATCTTGACTTGTCCATCATCCAGGAAAGTTGTTCCAAACCATAGATGGAAGCCATTGTGATATGAGTTCTAAATTATATCTCAGTATCCTCCTCATTTGTTTACATGGCTATGTCACTGATACCTCATGTAGGTAAAAAAGCTGAAATAAGCAGTACACAGCTAAACAATCAGTTATGCATATTACTTCACCATTCTCTGCCCACCAGAGTGCAAATCTGTAATGGGAAGTACTCTGAAAGCATTCTTCACCCTCAGTCTTTCCAACTTTCTAATTACAGCCAAGGTCATTTGACAGGAGCTCTTTTCATTGGCATAATCATAGTATTTTGCTGCATGAGTCATAACTTTATCCTGAACTTTCTGGCTGTTTCTAGCTTCAGTACCTTAACAACATGCTTTAAAATCTGTTTTACTCAAATTTTGTTTTTTATTCAAACAGTATCATTTTTCTCCTGAAGTCTCTTTATGCGGTTTCATAAGGATCTGTTCTTGGTCATGTGCTTTTAGTTTACTCAAATCACCTTCCCACTGACCTTAAAATATCAACTAAAAATGCACTTCAGCACAGTACCAAAACTAAGAACCTTCCATCATTTGTAACAGTCAAGAATCCAGTCCTACATTTGGTGCCTTACTAGGTCATCCGTATGTATATGTGTGTGTTTCTGTGTGTGTGTGTGTGTGTGTGTGTGTGTGTGTGTGTGTGTGTGTGTGTGTGTGTGTGTGTGTGTGTGTGTGTGTGTGTGTGTGTGTGTGTGTGTGTGTGTGTGTGTGTGTGTGTATTTGTATATATGTGTTTGTGTGTGTGTGTGTGTGTGTGTGTGTGTGTGTGTGTGTGTGTGTGTGTGTGTGTGTGTCTGTGTGTGTGTCTGTGTATATATATGTATATATATATATATATATAAAAACATATATGTGTATGTACACACACACACACACACACACACACACACACACACACACACACACACACACACACAGAACACACTTTTATATTACATTTGACTGAAAACCAAAATACTAAAATCCATTTATCCTTTGTTGACCAGGTTAGTCCCACTAGACTAGTAATCTCTTTATAGTAGAGACCCAAAGTGGTGCTTAAACTACTAGGTGAAATTTGGCAAGGGCATTGGGGAACTTCCCACTGTTGTGAGTAGGACCCATTTTGGAGGTGCACTTCCTGTTTCCATTACAGGTGAAGAGGCAACATGGAGAAAGATGGAGGCATATGTTGAGAGAAGGAGATGATGCAGTGGTGAAAGAAATGAAAGAGAAAGCAAACACTGAGATGGGAGAATGTGTGCAGGATTATGAGGAAATGTTTCATAGAAACTTATTTGATGGAGAAGTGTCAGCAAATTATGGCTTTATAATTACTACCCTCCAGCTGGGAGGGTGGTGGGATGATTTACTTAAAAAAATAGTACTGCAGAATGAACCAGAGAATGAAGCAGAGATTTCCTTGGGGGACATTCTGGAAAAAATACAAAAGGAGGATGCAGAGATAATCCTGAAGAATAGTGGTGAGATGGAAAAGCAGAGAAAGTAAAATAGGACAAAAGTGGAGTAGCAGAAAATAAGGCAGAAAAAATGAAAGATGGAAGTAAGTATTCAAAGTAAAGAAGACAAATAAATGGAAGGTATGAAGTGTGGGAGAATTTAATAGATTCTTTGGGTGTAAAAGCACATGAGGTAAGAGCATTTATTCTTATTAACAGAGACATTTTCTGACATTATATTTGAAACTGTTTTTTCAATGGAAATGTTTCTTAGAGAATATGAAAAAAGAAAGACTGTAACCCATTGAATCTTTATATGATACAAGTGGTTAATAAGGAAACAAAAAAAAAAGATTCATGGACAATTCTGAACAGAAAGAAACTATGAAAGGATGTTTGTAAACTTTATATAAAGAAGTACTGATCATTGCAAAAGTTTATTACAAAAGGGGTTTATGGACTGGTGGCTGGGATTGTGATATTGTATTAAAAATAGAAAGAGAAAAAATATGCATATACCAGGCACGAAAAATGTGGAGGGGAATAGGGGTGTTGTAAAATACTAGGGACAACTCAAACATTTTTTTTGGAAAAGGACATCTGATAAGTGTAACAAAAGAAAATGCCACACTTGTGGGGATATGGGATATGATGCAAAAATGTAAATTGAAATGTTATAAATATAACAGATTTGGACATTTATGGATGGATATAGGCTAAGATATAGGATAAGAGTAAGCTGAAAAATAAAGAGAAGAAAATTAACAAAGAGAAGAAATTTTAGAAGTAGTAGAAAGAGAATAAAAATTAGATGAGAAAAAATAATAGAGGACATAGAAGTAGTTTCTGAAATAAGTGATGAAGAAGACATAAACTGAAAGGTATTAAAAAGAAAAACAAATTCTATTGGTAAAAGGGTAAAAGACAGAAAAAGAAAATTTAAAGGGATAAGTACAAAAGAAAATAAAAGACAGGAAATGGATGAAAAAGAATATATACAGCTAAAGATTGGGGTTTGGTATAATGGTTAAAGTGTTTGACTCAAAGACACAAGGTATGATGTTTGGTCCTCACCTTTGGGAAGGAAATTGGTTAAGCTTAAATGGCCTATTAAGAAATCTAGCCTAGTAATTAGCTATGAACTTATGAAACCATAAATCTAAGGAAAATGAAAATCTTAGAGTGCTTTTTGTAAATGTAAATAGTATTAAGAATATAGTAAGAAGAATAGGAATTTTGGAGTTGTATATTACATGTGATATAGATGTAATTATATTAGAGGACACAAGATTTTTATGAAAAGAAGAAAGATTACAAACAGAGAAACTATGGGGAAGAAAGATAATCTAGAATTTGGGAAATGAGATGTTTTGGAATAGCTGTATTCTGTAGAAATACAGTAAAGATATTAGACGTAACTGTAGCAAAATAGGAAGATTAAACATTGTAGATTTAAAATGGAAAGAACAAGTATATAGAATTGTAACATTATATGTTTATAGTAATTTTAAAGAAAGGGAAAGCTTACTTCATCAGATTTTAGATTATGTAATGATAGATTTGAATATTATAATAACAGGAGACTTTAATTGTGATTTGAGAGGCAAGTGTAAAAAGAAAGGAAATGATATAATAAAAATGTTAGAAGTTATAATATGTGTTAAATTAAAAGTTGGACAAAATGTCATGGACTTACATAAGGGGTATGCATAGAACTGAAATAGATTATTTTATGGTATCAGAAGGTTTAGTTATAAGACAAGGAGAGATATTTGAAACCGGGTTTTCTGATCATATTGCAATATGGCTACAGATAAAAGAAAACAAGGAATATATAAAAATAGCCAGTGGAATAAAAAGCTAAATGAGAAATCCTGGAATGAAGAAGGAAAGGGATTAGTAATATAGTTATGAAAAGATCATATTACTATGAGAACATTTTTATAAAAATTGGTTTGATTGATGCATGATATTTAAGGAAAAATATAAAAAATGTTTTTACAGTGGCAATACGATGTGAGAAAAGTAGAGAAAGAAAAATATAAAAGAACATATAACAATGCATTGGAAGATTTAGAACATAATGATAAAAAGTACTTTGACAAAGAAAAATAATTATATTTTATTTATTTTATTTTACATTTGTTGACCGGGCTAGTCCAGCTGGATATATGTCCATTTTCAGTGGAGGCCCGGGGAGAAAAGCTCCACAATACAATAACACTAGCAAAATAGGACAAGACATGTATTTCAAGTAGACATTGGTACATTACAAATTTTTTATGATATCTTACATGAGTAGGAATTTTATATTCTGTATCCAGTAGGAACAAAAGCTTGATGTAAAAAAGAGCTCGGTATCATAGTAGTTTGAAATAATAATGGAAATTATAACTAAGATGCTGTATATACTTTGGTCACACAAGAAGTCAGAAGATAAACACTAGTTTGAATGGATAGAGTTTACAAAAGCAAATAGCGGGATACAATAATTGTGTTTAGTCTCACAAGAGTTGAGGTGTGATAAACCTGCTAGGAAATACCACAGTATATACATATTTACATGAGGAAAGAATCCTCAGAAAGGTCAAGCGCACTGCTATTAGAGAGTAAACACAAGCTAGGAAATACCACAGTATATACATATTTACATGAGGAAAGAATCCTCAGTAAGGTCAAGCGCACTGCTATTAGAGAGTTAACACAAGGTAACATTCAAAAGAGGCTGGAAATCATGGGAGTCTTGAAGGGGGTATGGTGTTAAGTCTGGATTATCACAGGGGCATAGCCAGTGTGATTTGAGGTAGTGTTTGAGCTTGCTTTTAAATAAGTTAACAGAGGATAGTGAGGTTAGCTGATTTGGAAGGTTGTTCCAGGCCTTGCCTACTGTATTAGAGAACAGGGTGTCACCAGCTGAATTGTTGGATTTGGATATTTGTACAAGTAGTTTGTTAGATGAGTGCAAGGTTTTGAGATTGCTATAGGGGATGACTAGGGATGTGAGTATGGGTGTATTCTGAGGTAGATACAGGATCTTATGGGCTACTGTTAGTTGATTGAAAAGTATTAGATTTGGCAGTTCTAGCCATCCGAGTTTATTTAAGTTGATACAATGATGAGTTCTATAGGAGGATCCTGCTGCGAATCTGGCTATATTGTTGTAGGAGGATGACAGTTTATTCAGGCTACTCTTGCATATTTTGGTATAGATAGGGGAGGCATAGAGAAGGGTAAAGATAAGGTGTGTGCGAGCAATGATGGCCCTGGCTAGAGGAGTTAGAAAGGGTTTGATTCTATAGAAGGAACCTAGTTTCTTATTAACTGTTTTTATGGTGTTACTAATGTGAGGTTCAAAAGACAAGTGATTATCTATTAGTACTCCGAGTAGTTTGGTGGTTGTTTCTGGGGATATTATAGTTCCCTTATTTGAGGTAATAGTAAAGTTAAGTGGGTAGGTTCTGCGAGTGGGGTTGAATAGTAGCATTTTTGTTTTGTTAGGGTTTAGGATAAGACATCTTTGTAGGAACCAGTTTTCAACTGTGCTAAAGGTCTTTTGGGTTAGTAACTGAAGTTCTGATTGGGTAGTAGCAGAGCATATGAGTGTGGAGTCATCTGCGTATTGGATACATTCAGCTTGTGGAATTACAGAATGGAGGTCATTTGTAAAGATGGAGAAGAGTAAAGGACCCAGTATGGATCCTTGAGGGACCCCTAATGCTACTGGGAGGTGGGAAGATAAATTGTTTTCCCAAAGAACAGCCTGCTGTCTGTTATTTATGTATGATTGGAACCACTGTATGGTAAGGGCATCCAATGATAAGTTTTTGAGTGTGTCTAGGAGAAGGTGGTGGTTAACCATGTCAAATGCTTTAGACAGGTCGATAAAAAGGGCTGAGGATGGGGTATCATTATTACGATTACTATTAATTTGGTTAGTAAAGGATAGGAGAGCAGAGGTGGTGCTATGATGTGGACTAAAGCCATGTTGACAAGGTGCTAATAGATTGTTTTCAAGTAGGTAGGGTAACAGTTGTAGATGAATACATTTCTCCATTATATGAAAGAAATCAAGAAAAAAATACAAAAATTATTATATACGCAAAGATATTTTTTACAAAGAAAAAAGAGAAAAAGTATAGAAATACTTAAAGGAAGATGATAGTGTAATGACAGAAATAAAAATGTGAAAGGCAAAATAGAAAACTCAGGAAAAGATTATGAATCGTGTAGTACAAAACGTACAAGAAATGTTTAAAGAAAAAAGATAGTAGTGAAAAACATGGACAGTAAAAAAAAAGTTAAGAGAATAAAGAGATGGAAAAGGAGGTTTCTTTAGATGAGCTAGATAAAGTATTAGCCTAAGTAAATCTAGATTTAGCTGCAGGCCCAGATGGAATAGGGTATGAAATATATAAAAAATTAAGAGTTTGGTAACATTTTTTAAAGATTTTTAAAGAATGGTTAAATGGAGGTTTATATATATATATATATATATATATATATATATATATATATATATATATATATATATATATATATCTCAAAAATTATGTAGTGGAATACCTAAATTTACATGGAATTTAAATTTAAAAAACTGGAGGCCAATAGTATTGAATAATAATGATCTTTCTGAAAATAATACAAAAGAGATTTGAAACTAAAATGGAAAATATTATGGAAAAATCCATATATATACTATAAAAGGGAGGGTTTGTCAAGAATTAAATTGTGGATGATATTATGAACAAAAAAGAAGAAGTGAAAATCATGACAGGAGACCATAATCAGGCATTTGACAAAACTGGGCATGAAATTTATGGGTAATAATAAAAGAATATAAGTGAGAAAGTAAGATAATTATATATGTCAGCATATAGTAATGATAAAGTAAAATTACTTGTAAATGCCTGGTTAAGCCAATAAGTATATATGAAGAGTGGTGTAAAACAGGGATCTCCAAATGATTTGTATACTCTTTGTATTAGTTATGAATGTAATAGTGTGTGAAATAAATTACAAAGTGAAGGAGACAGGGTATATAACTCCTGAAGGGTTAAAAATTCCAATTGTGTTAACATATGCAGATGACATTATAATAATTGCAAAAAACAAAAATTGGATAAAAGAAGTAATAACTTGCACACATGGGTGTCTAGCGATGGCTTTAAATAAAGAGAAAAATAAAAGATTAAGTTATGTAGCAAAGATCAGGGATATATATTTTACAGTGAATAGAATTACTGTATTAGGTATAAAATGTGGGAATAAATATGCAAGTAGAATTCAATGGGAAAAACAATAGAAGAAATAAAACAAACTTGTCTTTTCTGGAGAACATATAAATTATCAATCAGAAAAAAGCTTAAAAAGAAAAATAGCATACGTAGCAAATGTATTTATGTTGCTAACAGTATTTGGAAAGGCATTATTGCAGATCATTTTTCATTTATATGGGGTTCTAGCTTGACCCCAGTAAAAAGAGAAGTTTGGTATGTAAATAAAGAAGAAGGAGGTTTAGGGTTAATTAACTCAGGGGTATACGCTGCTGTACAATGTGTTAAATTGGATAAAAGAAAAGGATGAGAGATTGGTAGTAAAACTGTAAAATATAAGTATGATAAGTATGATAAATTTTGGGATATGTTAAAAACAGTAAAAGAGAAGAAGAGTGTCTAAATGAGGAAATAAAATATTACCAAGAAAAAATATTTTGTGGAAATAAAAATTGCTGATATAGAAAAAGACAGAAAAGTATGGTATAAGAATGTAATGATAAAACATTACTTTGTAAAACCATGGAAAAATCTTACAGATGAAAAAATTAAAGTTATAAAAATAAGAAGCAAATGGTGTAATGAGAAAGTAGTATGTCAAGATTTTTTGTCGAGACTAGTAATAGATAAATTGTGAGTAAAAGGAAATATGCCATCTAAGAAGAAAAGAGACAGAATATGTTTACATTGTCAAGAAGTTGAAACTATGGAACATGTGTTTTTGAGATGTAAAAGAGTAAATAAGGTGTGGGGGAAAACTTTTTCTTTGTAAATTTGTGAATTTTGTAAATATGTAAATATTTTGCAAATAAGAGTTATTTTTCTATATAAATTAAGGACTGCTGATCTTTTCTTTAGGTGCCGTGGGATCTTTTGCATCCATCTGACCTACCACCAACTCACTAATGGCAGTGTTCTTTGATCTATCTATCTATGATCGAATATGACTATTCCACTGACATTTTGAACATTCATCTAAGTTAGTATCAACCACACTCATGCATGCATACTCATACAAGCACACATATAAACACACACAGTCAAGTTTTAATCAATGTTTTCTTCAGAAGTGACAACTTACACAAAACTGGTTTAACTTTTGCCAGGAAAATAATTAGAACAAGAATGGCAAAATAAATAAAACTTTCAACAAAATAAAAGTCCAGTGCGTTTGCCATATGTACAGCAACAGTAAAGCATAGGTGTGCAGTGTTGTATTCAAAGCTGACAGGATAGGGTAACTGATATTGCTCTCTCACCCCCTTCCTCTCTATGTGGCACCTTTAGTACCTGTGCTTCTAACCCAACATAGGTTATATGGAGTGCAGTAACAGCTTATCCCTATTCTCCATGGGGCTACTGACGTCTGTCAAATTTTACCTACATACTATATCATATTAAATAATACCTTCTGACATCTCCTTAGCATTACTTATCATGCACACAAGTTATTCTGTTGCATACTTCCTCCTTTTCTTTACCCACCTTTCCATAATTCCAGTATTTTGTCATGGTCATATTATTTCCTGCATCTCTACAGCTAAATTTTTCTTTCTTTTTATTCTTTCCCCAAATCACGTAGTCTTAAACATTTTGTTTAGATCACACACTTTTCTTTCTGTTAACTTGCCCTTTTGCATCTGTTTCAAGTTCATCTTTGTCTTTACTGCTATCATCCTCAAATAAATTCTCTAATTCGTAGCTTGTCATTCTCATTCCTAGAGCTCTGTCTTATTCTCTTAATAGCATTCACTATACTGCCAACTCTTTCTTACAGTAAAATTCCTTATTAATTTAGTAATTTCACTTTCTGCTATCTAACTTAGCATCTGTAATATCAGTATTATATCCCTTCATTTTTATTGTGAAATAGAATGTTACCAAACTCTTATCACATCATTTATATTTTCCAGCCATACACCTTTCTCAAAAATCTCAATATTTCATCTATAATAGTTTCCATAGACAGTTCCTTTTGATTGCTAATATCAAAACAAATGTAATTGAGCTCCATAAATTTAATAGTTGTAATATTTAAATCGTCTTGATTTTTATCATTATAAACAATGTTGTTCCTTCGGATTTTCCCAGTTAGGGGTCGCCACAGCGGAACTCCGGTCCGCTAATGATTGGCAGTAGATTTTCACGATGCCGAGGTGCCAGCTTGACACACAACCTTCAACGAAGGCACACCCATCCATGCATTTCTTTCAAACGCCACTCGACAGGGGGAGGACATGCAGGCTCCACACAGAAGGTGCTCCAGCCGAGAATCGAACGGGAGAACCTCTTGCTGTGAGGCAACAGCCCTACCGCTGTACCTAATGCTTTTTCTTTAATTCAGCCTTGATCCTCAAAAACATGTAAATATAGCAACTTGGTTTTTAACAGCTCCAGAAAAGCATTACACCCACCTATATAACACACTTTTAGATTTCCTTATAAAACAAAGGCCATTAAATATATATTTGTGTCTTGCCCTGTTTTGCCAACTTTTGGTTGATAAATGAAGCATCTACTTGCTTGCTACAATTTAATACTAGTCTGTTCACTGACCCAGCAGTTATACCAGCTCACTTACCTGTTAATAGTTTAATGGAGACACATGTTAGTAGCTATTAACTGTAGAAAGAATAAAAACACCTATATTATCTATTCATTTAATTTTCTGATAATCACATAATCCTAACCATGGTCAAAGGGGAGCTGGATTCTATCTTAGCAATGGGCAAAAAAGGAGAGAAATAGTCCTGAACAAAATTTAAGTGCATTATAAGATACTTGTGCATGCAAGCATGTCTATTATAAGACACACATGAGCACATACATGTCCAGTATAAAATACACGAGCACACATTTTAAGATACATATGCACACTGGCATGTCCATTATAAAATACAATATAAGATACATATGTACATACACCTGTCCATTATAAGATACATGTGTGCACAGCCACTTGTCCATTACAAGATACACATGCACATGACCGTGTCATTTGTAAGATACACATACGTCCATTATAAGATACATATGATCATCCATATGTCCATTATAAGGTACACAAGCACACATGCATGTCTATTATAAGATACGCACACACACACACACACACACACACACACACACACACACACACACACACACACACACACACACACACATGCTCATTAAAAGATACACATATGCTTATCCATTATATGACACTTTTGCACATATGCATGTTATTTACATATCCACACACATGCCCGTTATAAGATACACATGCAGAAACAGATGTCCATTACACACACACACACACACACACACACACACACACACACACACACACACACACACACACACACACACACACACACACACACACACACACACACACACACACACACATATATCCTTTAAAAGATACACATGTACACATATATCTCTATTATTAGATACACATGAACACACAAATGGCCATTATGAGATACCCATGTACACACTCATGTCCATTATAAGATACTCATGGGTACACAACTCTGGTGTACTGCATAAGTGTGGGAACGTAAGCCGCATACCCATGCACAGTACATCAAGAAGCCACAGGATACTGGGAAAAATGTGGAAGAGCAGCATGGTGCCATTATACAAGGACATTATTTTAAAAAGTAAGTAACTTTCTTCTTAAATAATGTCATTGTATAATAGCAATAACCCATGGCTGAGTGTGGGTAATGCTGATTTACCCATGGTTGGCTTTCTTTGGTCACTCTGGCTTCATCATTGTGACAAAACTACACCAACCAGCCATGGGTTATTGCTATAATAATAATCATTAGCTGTTTTAAAGGTTTATTCTTAACCACATACACATCACCTTCTATTATTTCCTTAATCCTTTGATGCTGTTAACTGCATAACTTTCATAGAATGTGTTCTTCAGCATTGTCTAGTACTATTGATATCTAGTTATTCAGATTTCTTTTTGTCTAAATAAGTAAGTCTTATTATCTGTTCACATATTTGTTTTCCTTAAAACCTTCATTTAAGTACTCATTTAATTCTTCAGTATTCTTTTTTGCATTACTGAGTAAATTATAAATATTAAAACCTTCACTTTCCTTACCTGGCTTATCACTTAGATTTAAAATCACTAATACTTCATCCAATTCATACCTACTTATTCACTTAAGCAAAATTTTTGTTGATCCTCAAACTTACATCAAAGGTTTTGTCTACATTTCCATACATTCACAATTTCCTTATTGTTTTTACTTATATAGCTCCTGCTTTCGTATAACACCTATCTGAATTCTTTATCTTTCATTTTAGTATATTGATTAAGAATATTCTCATATTTCTTACAAAATGAGGCAGGTGAAAAAGGAAAAATCAAAGCTGAACATGGAAGGACTGAAGAACATTACTGTAAGAAAAAAGAAGAGAAATATATGGACTACATGGCTCAGGCTGTGGATGTACAAAGCCAGATGGATGAGAACTGTATGCTTGCAAATTTAATACGCAATGAAAACAGTGGGATTAATGCGACTAATAGTGATGAAGATCATTACTTTGTAACAATTGATAAAGCAGATCCTACTGTATTAGAAGTTGATGATTCTGCAGATCTGGTCAGAAAATATATTTTTGTAATTGGAGATTCTATTATTAGAGGAACTGATACTTACATTTGCAGAGAAGAGAATGAACATTGAATAGTGTTATGCTTGCCAGAAGCAAAAATATAAGATGTGAGACAAGCCTTGGAATGCCTTAATGTAAGGAAGTACTGATCTGTACTCATTCATATCAGTACAAATGATCTCATCCACAAGGACTCTCTAACTTTTAATAGGGAACTTGAAGCCCTCTTATATACTACAGCTTATACTGGCGTTATGACATAATTTTCACAAATTGCATATAGAAAGGATAGCCAGGTCAGTGTGAATGAAAATATTTTTTGTGTAAATACCTACATGGAAAAAATGTCCCATTTTAAAAAATGGAAATGTGTAGAGCATCCAAGCCTAGTTTTGGGCACACGTGTTCAGTCAGGATGACGTGCTTTTGTCAAGATCAGGGAAGAGAATTTTTGCAGCTGATGTTTTGCAGTATTTGACAATCAATAGGCAGGATTTTTACCAGGTCAAAAATGTAACAGTTCACAGTTAGCAACATTTGATATATCTCTGATGGCTGTTAGTGCTAGAAGCATTAATAATAAAGTTTTTTTTTTTTTTTTACTGGAAAATTTGCTATGTTCCCACAAGATTGATGTTGTTATTGTTTGTGAAACATGGTTAAAGAACAATGATTGGAAACCAGTTCTATCAGGGTATAAGTGTTTTTACTGTAACAGTCATTCTAACAAAAAAAATCAGGTAATTAACCGCATGTCACTAGATGAGTAGCCAACTGACTCACTGACAGAATGCATACAAAGTTGGGGATTCCACCTCGCCCAGCAGACCAGTTACCAGTGGTATACCACAAGGATCTGTGCTGGG
The DNA here is from genome assembly GCF_019279795.1 of Protopterus annectens. Taxonomy (NCBI): domain Eukaryota; kingdom Metazoa; phylum Chordata; order Ceratodontiformes; family Protopteridae; genus Protopterus; species Protopterus annectens. Next base: position 36,339,606 of record NC_056737.1, read on the forward strand.
CCCCCTACTGTTTGGAATCTATTTCTCAGAAGTCCAGGCAAAAATAGATGGGCTGGCTTACCAAGTTCGCCAATGATTGCAAACTGGGTGCAATCATTAAGTACCTCAACAATGCTGACATACTACAAAAAAGGCTTACACAGACAAAGAACTGGTGCCAAAGCCACAGACTTAAACTAAATGCAAAATAATGCATTATTATCCCTTTTGGCAAAGGGGATGTCCCTGCAAATTACAATATTAACACTAACCCCTTAGCTCAAACCCTGTTGAACACAGGTTGATAGCAACATTAACTTCGATCACCATGTGTACACAATGGTAAGGAAGGCTTTCTATGTTGTACAGCCCATAAGTAAGGGCATTGCATCCAGAGCTAAGGATGTTATAACTCCCCTGTACTCATCCCTCATCAGACCACTAAAAGAGTACAATGCTCCCTTCTGTATGTACCTCACCAGACACTTGCAGCAGCTGGAGAGACCTCAGAGGTTTCTCACCAAGAAAATTCAGGGCCTTCAGCACATGACCTACATGGACAGATTGAAGGCTCTCTCACTGTACTCTGTATCTTATAGGCTGCTGGGAGGTGACTTGTGCCTGGCCTAGCCTACAGAGCAGTCTCAGACCCTGCCCTAATGGAAATGCTGAACATCTGCAAGTCAAATGGAACATGATTCACTCACTTTAGGGACATGCTGGAGAGACAAATATGTCTTCCAGAGATAGCCACTCTTCTGGAGCAAACTCCTAATTCTCGTAAAACACAGCTCCTCAATGACCCTATTTAAGTGTAACTTAGACAACTGGATGGGTATCCATAAATTTACCCCAGGGGTATTGTCTGTGTTCCTCTTGGATAAGGGCAGTCGGTGCTGATTATAGACTTGTGCTGAAAATATAGACCATACAACTTGGTCAGTAAGGGAACAAAGGTATAACATGGCTAGGCTTATAAAGGGTCTAGGGCCAATAGCCTACCAACCTCCTATGAACCTATGATAACACCAATACTATAAACTGTGCAACTGTGACAGTAAAAACAACCCCGGAACATATAACAATTGTTGGCGTGTACAGACCACCAAAGTCAAGTGCTGATGACGTAGAGGAATTCATACATTTCTCACATGAAGGAGATAAAAATAATATTAGCTGGGGACTTAAATTTAGCAGAAACAGATTGGAATAATATTGATTCAACATTAGTAAGGAAATTATTCACAACATATGTTCAGGAACAACAGTTGCTTCAGACTGTAAAAAAAAAACTACCAGGGAACGGAACATACTAGATATTGTTTGTGTTCCCAAAGAAATTACTTTTACTTCAAGTTGTTTTACCACCACTGATGTGCAGTGAACATGGGGTTATAATGGTTAATTTGTTGCTAGATAATTCTACCAAACTGAAAAATATAAACAAATGCACAGAAAAGTAATTACAGATTATATGCAAGCAAAACATTCACTGTGTAAATATAACTGGAGTGATGTGTTCAGTGGAAAAACTGCAGATGGAATGTGGAAAGTTTTGAAAGAGAAATTGTTTGAGTGCAAAAAATTAAAAAAAATGTTTAACATCAGGATCTAGGCATACTACATCAGAGGGATATATTTCCATAAGAACTAGATACCCGATTAACGTGAGAGACAAAAAATATAAGACATTGAAGAGAGGTCCAACTACAGCTTTGAAAACTGAAATAAATGAGTTGGACAAGCAAATTAAGCATAGTGTGAGATATGATCAAGAAAATTTTGAAGAAAATTTATATAAAGATATTGAGCATAATAAGAAACCTTTTTATAGATACATAAGATGTGGAAGACATACAGATTTTCGCAGAATGCCCAGATTTTTGCCTCATATTTTTGGTCTGTTTCTCATAAAATCTGTGTTTTTCTGACAAATTACTTGGGTGATCTGAGGATCGAAGTCACTAAATAATGACATACATTTGAGTTTCAGACTTCAGATCCTTCAGAAAATGTATGTTAAACAAATTCTGTTATTCTAGCAACTTTCTAAGCTTATACGAGTAATATTTAAGATACGTCCCTATTTTTGGGCCTTTGTCCCCCATTTTGTCAGTCTTTGTCCAGATTTCTTGCACTGAGAGGTTGAGAGGTATGGTGGAAGGAGCAAAGACTTACAAATTGATAAACTATGTGTAGATTCTAAAATTTATTCTCAGACACAACAGATTATAGATATATTCAGAAAATCTTATGCAAAACAGTTTGGCTCCACAAAGGGGGTGATAAGTTGTCCTGGTGACATCCAGGTAACATCAGATACTGGAAACAAATTAGAATATATTGAATAAAAACTGTATAAACTGGATCCAAATAAAGCACAGGAAGGAGACGGAATTAGTAATAATGACCTATGAATACTTCAGCAAGAACTTACAAGTACCATTATGTTTATTATTTACTAGGTCATATAAATATGGGGGGATTCTTCAAGATTGGAGACATGTATTTATTAAACCTGTCTTTAAGGGAAAGGAGAGTAGGACAAACCCAGAGTCATATAGACCCTTAAGTCTACTTTCATGTTGTAGAAAAATAATGGAGAAGGTAATATTGGAAAAGTTATTGTCAGAATTAGATAGGTTGGATTTTGAAACCATATATCAGCATGCATATGTTGAAAATAGATCTATTACCACCTGTAACATGTTGATCTGAAGTAGTTTACTTCATTTGGTCTTCAACCTGTGGGATACGGATCCATATTGGATCCGGGACGGCAACTTTTGCTAGCATCAGCTCCGAGCTCCAGACTCCTCCCCTTACCCATAATACACCTCCACTGCCTTCCATCCCCAGATCTTGTTTGCTGCGATTTACTTTACATCATGTCTTCTGAGCTCCAGCTAGCAGTGGGTTATTAAACTTTCTGTGAGTAAACAAACTTTTCTCTTTTCGTCGGATTAGGTTAGCATAGGTACCCCTTCTCCTCCCCTCGCTTGGTGCGTCGAGTGTTAGTAGTTTTCAGGTAGTTTTGAGTAGTTTGTTTTGTGGTGTAGGTAGTAGCTTCCCCTCACCCCCTCAATGTTCTCTGTAGCATGTGTGGTGAGTGTGTGTGTGTGTGTGTGTGTGTGTGTGTGTGTGTGTGTGTGTGTGTGTGTGTGTGTGTGTGTGTGTGTGTGTGTGTGTGTGTGTGTGTGCCCTAATTTTGAAAGATTTTGTCTGTTTTTTTTTTTCTGAGGCTATCTTTCTATTATGGCTGAAAAGCTTGTTTTCAAGCACTGCACAGAGTGTGGCCATAAGCTCTCCCCAGCAGATGGCCACACTCTGTGTGTTTTGTGCTTGGGTGTGGCCCACCTGAGCATTGAATGTAGTATCTCTGCTTCAACCCTCGTGCCCTAAAGGACAGGAAGGCCAGGTTGGCCCTCAAAGGTCTTCCTCCTTCCGACTCTCTTTCCTCGTCTTCAGCTTCTGTGGCTGCCTCTCTCTCCTCTCTTCCTCTAGCGTCGCCTCCCTCCAGGCTGGGACTCAAACTCCTGTATCTAAGCCTATGGTAGCAGAGCAGAAGAGAGGTAGAGAAAGGGAGAGAGAATCAACAATGAGGGAAAAGAGGAAGAGGTCCCCGGACCTCACTTCATCCAGCAAAGTTCCATGGACCCATGACTCCCCTCAGCGTCAGTCTCCAAGGTTCTCCCCAGAGCTGGAGGAGGCACGTCCAGCCTCTCAGGCCTCAGTACCCCGACCCGGCAGGTCAGAGTCCATGGCCTTGTCAGATATGGATCTGGATAAGATGATGAGGTGCTTTATCCATACACAGATCCAGATGGGGGTCTTGCCAGCCCCCCTTCCCTCTGGAGGGGGAAGCTCACTTCCTTTCTTTCAACCCATTTCTCCCTCTCTGATTCAACCTTCGGTTTCGGAGCACTCAGATCTGAGGTTAGCTTTGGTCAGGGGATCGGCACTGATGGTACCTATTTCCTCGATGCCGACAGCTGCCTGGAGCATTTTGGATCTGACCAGCTCAGATCCAAGCCACTCTCAGAGCCAGAGCTTGGATCCAAGGAAGTGGAACCTTTTCCATCGGCTCTGACTTTTTCGGGCCAGGTTCCCTCCCTCGGAGCTCCGTCCACCTTGGACCTGGCTCCGATTCTCGCATTGGACCCAGGGAGACCAGCCTCCTTATTAGTTTCCCAGGAGATTTGCTCTCCTTCGACATTCAATGTGGTAGAAAGGGTCCTCTCTGTCTGATCGAGACCCCTGACCACTCCCTCAGACTCCTCTCAGACCCCTTCGGTTCTTTCTATGGTCCCCATCATCTTACTAGAGGGACAGCCCATTCTCAAAGAGCCCTAGATGGTTCCCCCTGAGGAGCACCTCTGGAGAGCTCCACCAGAGATGTGCCTCACATGCATATGTGCAAGAGGAGGCACTTAGACTCCCCCCCCCCGAGTCCCTCACCGAGGACATGGATTTAGATGATGGAGAGGGATCCCCAAGATTACCTCCCAAGGATGTCTCCTTTGGAGACATCATGGAGATCCTGCATCAGTGGGGAGGTTGGTCTGCCTCCAAACCCTCTTCTGATGAGTCTGTGTTCCTGGAGGCTTTTGGCATGGGCCTGTCTAATTCCTGGGTGTCCCTCCCATGGATCCTTTGGTGGATGTGGTCACCTTGCGGGCATGAAAGGAACCAGACACCATGGAGCCTATCCCCAAGTGACCCGATAAAATTTTAAGCCCACCCCATTGATAGGCCATCCCGGAATAAGGGCTCCCCCATGGATGCCATGGTGGTAGCAGCAAGAAGGACCTGCCCAATAGAGTTCCTCGGTCCACTCTCCTGACCGGGATTCATAGATGATGGACCACCTAGGGAAGCGGGTTTATGCTTCAGCTACCTTTTTGATCAGGGTGCTGAATTACTTGGCCCATGTCACTAGACTCCAATGCGACCTAGTAAAGGAGCTGGAGGAGTCTCCCCCCCAAGTCCATGTCACAGGAGGACAAGATTTTGTGCTCTGCGAGGATGGCCACTCTAAATGCAGCATCTAATATGTCCATGCGACTCCTCTCCCATGCTATGGAAAGAGTGGCTAGGGCAACTGGGTCTGGCGTGTCCATGAGGTGTAATGCCTGGCTCAGGTTATATCAGTTTTCTGAACCCTTCAAGGCGTTGTTTGCCAATGCCCCTTATGATGGTTCTACACTCTTTGGTAATGCTGTCAAGGAGACATTAGTCCAGAGTGAGAAGGATGGAAAGAGACTGTCTGCCATGGGGATCTGCTTCTCTAACCCTCAAAGGTCCTTTTCTTGGAAACAGAGAGGGCAAAAGAAGATGTGGTTCCAGAAGTCTCAGTATTCATGGGACACTCTGGGCTCTTCTTCCCCCAGAGGCAGAGGGGAACTTTGGATCTCGGGAACCTTTCTCGGACAGACCCGGGCAGCAACCATGAGGGGTTGCACGACTGCTCTACTCTAGAGGTGGTTGGGGGACGATTGTCCTTACACCCAGCGGCATGGGAGCCCATAACAATGGACTGCTGGGTGCTTCAAATCATATCCAGAGGATACTCTATCCCCTTTGTGGGTTCCTCTATATCTCCCAGACACCTCCTGGATGTACCACCCATGCAAAGGGAGGCAGCAGCACAGGAAATTTCCAAGCTGCTAGTAAAACGAGCCATTGGAACCGTCCCCCAGATCAGTCCAGATCAGGCTTTTATTCCAGGTTCTTTTTGGTGCAAAAGAAAATGAGGGACTTAAGGCCCATTCTGGACCTCTCTACCCTGAACCTGTCCCTTGCTAAAGAGAAGTTCCAGATGGTCAAATACAGTCCATCATGCTGTACCTGCAATAGAGTGACTGGATGTGCTCGTTAGATCTCCAGGATGCTTACTATCACATAAAAATACACAGAAGCTCCAGGAGGTTCCTTCACTTCTGGCTAAGAGTCAATCATTACCAATTTTGAGCCCTACCCTTTGGTCTCACCACAGCCCCCAGGGTGTTTACCAAAGTGATGGTGGTTGTAGTGGCTCACCTGAGGCTTCAGGGGATTCACGTCTATTCGTACCTAGAAAATCGGCTCCTCACTGCTCCCACCAGGCGTCTACCTTCCTAAACCAGGGATTACTTCCCACCAGGCGTCTACCTTTCTAAACCAGGGATTACATCCTGACACTTGCCCTGGTTTGGGCATCACAATCAATACATCCAAATCTCTCCTAGACCCTGTACAGGTGATAGACTACATTGGTGCCAGGATAGATACTCTTCAGTGCAAAACATTCCTGACCTCGGAGAGAGTTCAAAACCTGAGGATGCATGTCTCCCTGATCTACCGTTCTCAGCTTCCAACAGCAGAATCGGTGTTGAGGGCCCTAGGCTCGATGGCAGCGACCATAACTCTTCTCCTGTGTGCTCGGTTACACATGCAGATTCTTCAGTGGACTCTAGCAATTCAATGGTCCCTGTTGGAACTGCCATTGACTTATCCTATCCAACACAGTCGAGTGTGTCGGTCGTCCCTCATATAGTGGATGAGCACTCCAGACATTTTGGAGGAATGACCCATTGTTCTAGCCTTGGCCCAAACCACAGTGACCATGGATGCCTCCCAACTCGGGTGGGGGGATCATTGTTTGGGCAAGACAGTCCAAGGCCTGTGGTCCCCCATAGAGACCAGCTTGCATATCAATGTCCTAGAGATGAGGGCAGTCCTTCTAACGTTGCAGGCCCTTCATGCCTTTCTTCCTCTGGGGACGATTGCTATTTAGTCAGACAACATGTCAGTAGTTTGGTATATCAACAAACAGGGAGGGACCAGATCTTACCCCCTTTGTCGTGAGGCCATGAGAGTGTGGGAATGGGCGATCTCCACCAGTTGCTTTCTCATTGCAATGCACATTCCGGGATGGTCCAACATTCTAGTGGACAGGCTAAGTGAGACCATTCTGATGCCTTATGAGTGGTCTCTGAATCTGTCAGTAGCAGAACAGGTCTTCGGCGCGTGGGGTCAACCTTGCTGCGATCTCTTCATCTCCTTCCAATGCGAAGTGCAGCAAGTTTTTCATTCTGGACCCCCTGCCGGAGGAGTTCCCCAGAGACACTCTAGTTCATGCTTGGCCTCCCAGTCTTCTGTATTCTTACCCGCCAGTACCTCTCATTCCAAGGTTTCTGCAGAAAGCTTGTTGACTGGGGAGCAAGGTGATCCTCATTGCCCCATTCTGGCCTCGCCAGGTATGTTTTCCCTTCCTTTGGTCTCACCTTCTGGCTCCACCTTGGATCCTAGATCCCATTCAGGATTTAAACTCACACCCTTCGGGGGTGCCTCATTTGAGTCTGGACAGCCTGAAGTTCACGGCTTGACTGCTCCAGTTCTCATAATTGCTAGGACTCTGGGACTATCCTCAGTAAGATCTATTTTTGTAGCTGCTCATAAGTCTTCAACCAGAAAGGTTTACCGAAACGCTTTTCTTTCATGGTCTCTCAAAGGAGTTTAGACCCTTTCACGGTCCCTATTTCTGCTATTCTTGATTTTCTAGCTGATATTTTTCAGCACGGAGCTAGTTCTTCTACTGTCAAACTTCAGTTGGCTGCCATTTCTCATTTTCATGTGGGCAAGAGTTCTATCTCCTTAGCATCTTCCATACTGTGTAAAGCCTTTATCAAAGGCACCTTTTTGTTATGCCCCCCAGTCAAAGATCCTGTTCCCCCATGGGACCTTACTATGGTTCTTCAAGCTTTGGTCGCTCTGCCTTTCGAGCCTGCTGCAACTGCAGATCTAAACTTTTTATCATGGAAAACAGCTTTTCTGGTGGCTATTACCTCTGCAAGAAGGGTTTCAGAATTACAGGCCTTGTCCATCAAACTTCCGTACATGTTTTTTCATAGAGTTTCCCTTCGAACCAATCCATCCTTTCTTCATAAGGTGGCATCACCAGTCAATATCAATCAGACTATTAATTTGCTTGTGTTTTTTCCCAATTTTACGAACCAGATGGAATACAAACTCCACATGTTGGATGTTCATAGACAGCTATGATTGTATTTACACAGGACAAAAAATTTCTACAAATCTGATCAATTGCTTGTTTCATTCTATAAACCCTTTTTTGGGGAACCTATCCCCAAGGTCACTATAGCTAGATGGATTTATTCATGCGTCCTGCAGTTCTATAAGGCAGCAGCATTTCTCCTCCAGGTCAGGTAAAAGCTCATTCCACTAGGTCCATGGTTACGTCTGCAACTTTTTGGTCTAGAGTGTCTTTGGATGACATTTGTTCTGCAGCTACTTGGTCCTTATCTCATACATTTGTTTCTCATTACAAGTTGGATTTGACTTCCAGAAGGAGAGCATCCTTTTGTTCTGCAGTGCTCCAGAATATCCTTCCATGAGGGCCTCCCAGGAATTTAGTAGCTGGGGACTCTGTCCCACTGGTTGAAGACCAAATGCAGTAAACTACTTCAGATAAAGAAGTACTCACCATAACGTTCCATCTGAGTAGTTGTACTTCATTTGTCTTCAACCATCCCTCCCTCCTTCCCCCAGACCTTGGCGCATGATCAGCCTACAGTAGCAGTATAGAGCAGTATAGGTCACAAGTATATTTATCAGGTTGGGTTCTCAGTATAAGTTCAGCAAACACGATCTGGGGATGGAAGGCAGTGGTGGTGTATTATGGGTAAGGGGAGGACTCTGGAGCTTGGAGCTGATGCTAGCAAAAGTTGCCGTCTCGGATCCAATACAGATCCGTATCCCACAGGTTGAAGACACATGAAGTACAACTACTCAGATGGAACGTTATGGTGAGTACATAACTTCTTTTTCTATAACAATATAATAATGTTATGAATGAAAAATTGTGCTGTGATGTAATTTATATAGATTTAACGTCAGCATCTGACAGGGTCATACACAAAACACTGATCAATAATTTAGAATAACTAGGTATTGATGTACTCTTGATAAGATGGATAGCTTCATGGCTTACAAATAGGATATGACAAGTATCATACAGCAATTGGAGAGGTGAAATTTTTGGTTACAGTCAGGGTGTCCCACAGGCCTCTGTCCTAGGCCCTTACTTGTTTAGATTGTATCTTTCAGACCTAACTTTTTCATCTGAGGCGTTCTGCAGTCTATATCCAGATGACCTGAAATTGGGTAAACTGATTATGTGTTTTCAGATAAGGTATGTCAGCAAAAGAACTTGACTAAATTGACCATTTGGGCACAGGATAATAATATGCTGATAGATACATCAAAAACTAAGCATATGAGATTTGGGAGACATAAATTAAAAGGTGAATATTTAATGCAGCACACAGTGATTGAAACTGTAGATTTACTTATGGACCTGGGTATTTGGGAAGATCTAGCTTTGAGATTTTCTAAATCATATCTACCAATTGGTTAATGATAGTAATTGAACTATAGGTTGTATACAAAGGTTTTTAAAGTCTAGGAAATCAGAAATGATGAAGTCATTGTATGTTAGTTACATTAGACCCAAACTTGAGTGTGGAATAACAATACGGAAACCTTATAAGAAAACAAGCATGGGTAAACTAGAAAGAGTACAGCAGAAATATACCAAGGGCATCTATGGATGTGATCATTTAAGTTATTATAGAAGACTGAAACATCTGAACTTGTACAGTGTCTCTTATAGATATCTAAGAGGAGATCTTATTCAGGTACATGGGCATTTAGAGACAACTATCTCTGGGAATGTTTATGGTTATCAAACAGTACTAGAGAATCATCAGATAACCTATGTAGAAGATTCTATAGGAATGAGAAGTGTACTAATTGGTTCTCTCATAGAGCAGCTGATGCAAGGAACAGACTACCAAATTACATTAAAGTAAATACTAGTTTAGATATTTTTAAGAACAGCCAGGACACTTATAGGAACAAGTGTTTTGTTATATTGGCAGGCTAGAAGAGCATTAATGCCCATGCTTGAAATATTTGTATGTATGTGTGTATGTATGTTTAAACTATAACCACCATCTTAGTTCATTTTCTGCAAGCTGTTTACATAGATCTTAAACTGCCGTTGCCATTATTTTTAACTTTAAAATACCATTTACATTTTATATAATTTAGCAATCTTATCTCATTATTGATTCGAAGTGTGTGTGTGTGTGTGTGTGTGTGTGTGTGTGTGTGTGTGTGTGTGTGTGTGTGTGTGTGTGTGTGTGTGTCTGAAGCATTCATTTTTTACCATTTAATAATTCCCATTATTACATATTTCCTTACAGCTTAACATTATTTCCCATTTTCATATTCTGTCTTCTTAAATTTCAGTTTGCCGTCTGTTCACATTACATTGTACTTGATAAAAAACCCAAAATTCAAATAAGGAGTTCCTGATTTCCTGTCAGTAACATTAATAGGAGTGCACATTCTTAACAGATGATATTTATTTCCTCCTTCAGCATATCTAAAATTACTTCCCTTCTTGTTTCTATTACAGTGCTCTCTTTGATTTTCAAATTAACTCCCTGTCTGATAAGAAAAACAACACTCAAATATTCATCTTTAAGAAAAAATATACCATCATTCTACAGAGTTTTAAACAGATTATTTGGGTTTCATTTACATATTATAGCCAATAAACATATAATATTATACTTTAGCTTTACACACCAAATTAAAAATAGATTGCCTTTGTAATTCATTTTTCATTCTATTTCCTTTAAGACTTAATACAGAAATAATGTGCACATCTACTTTTTAAAATGTAACTTCCCTCATATCCTTTTACTCAGTTCCCCAGTAGTATCAACACTTTCATCATTCTATTAAAACTTTTATTGGCACTTTCTTCATTAAACTCTAATACGTCTGCTTTTTTTTTTTTTTTTTTTTTTTTATTTTGCTTTTTTCTAAATGTACATATTTTTTGATGCACTTTATTTATTTATTTATTTTACATTTGTTGACCGGGCTAGTCCAACTGGATATATATCCGTTTACAGTAGAGGCCCGGGGAGAAAAGCTCCAGTACAGGCAAAACAAATAATGGTATATCACAAAAAAAAGTTATCTTGAAAAAAATATAAAAGTTAAAAAAGAGAATTGCAAAATAAAATCTAAATACTTATAAGATAAGTTCAACAAATTAAAAAATAGGCATACTTTTAAGAAGTAACTCTCAACAATAGAAAGTGTAAGTTTGGAGCTCAGGATGGGGGAAGGGTAGCAAAAGTCGATGTGAGGAGACATACTTTCAGTCGGGATTAGTACAAGGACATAGCCATTGAGTTTTAAGATGTTCTTTGATATGTTTTTTGAACAGAGAGGTAGAGTCTTGATTAGTTATTTCTTGAGGGAGTTGATTCCAGTGTTTACCTATGGAATTTGAAATTAACGCATCCCCAGCTTTATTGTATGATTTAGTTGAGGATACTAGGAGTTTATTTGCAGAGCGAAGTGTGGCTAGATTTTTATAAGGAGAAATCAGTCTTGCCAGGCTAGGAGTATTGTCAGGGAAGTGAAGGGTCTTGTGAATGACAAGTAATTGTTGGTAGAGTTGGTGGTTGTTAAGCTCTAGCCAATTTAGTTGTTTGAGGTTGAGACAGTGGTGAGTTCTGAGGGGAGTAGCAGTAATGAATCTGGCTATACTATTATAACAGGTAGAGAGTTTGGTAATGTTATTTTTAGATAAGGTAGTATATATAGCTGAGGCATAAAAAAGGGTGGAAATCAGGTGGGTCTGTGCAATGTTTTTTCTGGCTGCTGGGGTTAGGAAGGGTTTAATTCTGTAAAGTGTCCCAATTTTTTTATTAACAGCTTTAATAGTAGTGTTAATATGGTCATCAAAGTTGAGATGGTTGTCAATGGTTACACCTAATAGTCAAGTGGTTTTATCAGGGTTAATAGATGTAGAATTATTTGAGGAGATAGTGAAGAATGGTATAGGAGATTTATTAGTAGGAGTAAAGAGAAGAAGCTTAGTTTTTTTGGGGTTAAGGAGGAGGCAGTGTTGCATAAACCATTTTTCAACGTATTGGAAAGCTATTTGGGTGATAGACTGGAGGGAGGAAACATTTTTAGCAGTGCAGATCAAAGTCGAGTCATCTGCATATTGGATGCAGGTAGCTTGTGGCACATTCAAGTATAGGTAATTGATGAATAATGAGAAAAGAAGGGGTCCTAAGATTGATCCTTGTGGAACACCAACATTTACTGGAAGTAAGCACGATAGTTTGTTCCCCCAAAGCACTGTTTGTTGCCTGTTTACGAGATAGCTTCTAAACCATTGTAGAGAATGTGAGCTGAGAGAGAAGAGGTTGAGTTTTTCAAGAAGTATGTTATGGTTAACCATATCAAAAGCTTTTGATAGGTCTATGAATAGTGCTGAGGAGAAACAATTATTATTTCGATTATTATTTATGGAGTCAGAGAAGGAAAGGAGGGCAGTGGTAGTGCTGTGGAAAGGTCTGAATCCATGTTGACAGTCAGCTAGAAGTTTGTTTTGAAGAAGGTAGTTAAGAAATTGTTTGTGTGCGCATCTTTCCATTATCTTAGCTAATGGGGACAGTAAGGCAATAGGGCGAAAGTTGGAGAGCTCAGTAGAAGAGCCCCCTTTATGTCGAGGAATTATATGAGATATTTTCCAAATGGTGGGGATCCTTCCTTCAGAGATAGTCCTATTAATCAAAATAGATACAGGGAGATAAATAGCTTTTGCAGCTATTTGTAAGTATTCAGATGGGAGTTGGTCAGCAGATGGGGTATAAGGTTTGAGTTTGATGAGAAGCTTATAAATAATGGATGAAGAGACAGGTTGAATTTGAAAGGCTTTAGATGAGACTGTAGAGGTATTTTGTGGGGATGCAGTAGGAGTGAGTAATGAATTAGCTAGGGTTAGAATAGCTTCTGTAAAGTACTTATTAAAGGCATCTGGGATCTGAGAAGCATTGTTGAGGTTAAAGCCAGAAGGGATGGGAGTAGGTGAATGTCCTGGTTTAAGAAGTTTATTAACACCTGACCAGAATTTTTGAGGTGTATTTTGACTAGTTTTTTGTAGATGAAGATAAAATTCCTTTTTGTCTCTAAGAGTATCTTTCTTGGTGGCATTTCTTAATTGTTTGTAAAGGAGGTGATCAGATGGACATTTGGTAGCTCTCCATTTAGCCCAGGTTTTATTTCTAAGGATAATTTTTTCTTTAGTTTGCTTTGTTAGCCATGGGGCAGTCTTGGCTCTTAATCTAGTAGAGCGTAATGGAGCGTGATAATCAAGAATTTGTAGAAAGTTTTTGTTAAAATAGGTCACTGCTTCATTAAGTTCAAGGTGTGTCAAAGGCGACCAATCACATGCCTGCAATTCAGCAAGGAAGTTATCAGGGTTGAAAAATCTTTTTGAATGGTATGTTCTTAGTTTATGAGTATTAGGATTATTTAATTTTTGTCTGAAGACATATGTAAGTATATGATCACTAATACTGTCAGGAAGGGTTCCAGGAGTATAGCTGTTGGGGGGGGGGGGGTGATTAGTAAGGATCCAGTGCAAAATTGTCTCTTTATTATTTGGTTTATGGATTCTAGTTGGAGTTGTTATTAATTGCGAGAAACCATAAAGATTAATATGGTTAGTAGGCTGCTGGGATGAACAGGTTTTCCAGTCAATGTTGAAATCACCAAGTATTATGGTTTCTTGGGGTAGGTGGTTTGAAAGTGAACTAAGTAAGTCTTCTAGAGTTTGAATATTATTACCAGGGGGAAGGTACATGCAAATTAGATAGATAGCTTTATTGTTGTTAATCTGAAGTTTGGTTGATAAAATTTCAGCTTTGTTACCTGTTAATGGAAGCTCATTATAAAGGGTAACTTGTAGATTAGATTTATAGATGATGGCTATACCGCCACCTTTCTTCTTCATGCGGTCATATCTAAGTATGTTTTAGCCAGGAGGGGTAATTTCCTGGTCTTGAGTAGAGGGTTTTAACCAAGTCTCTGTTAGACATAATATATCAAATGCGTGCAAGTGAAGGAGTGCATGGAGGTGGTGAATTTTGTTGTTGACACTTCTAATATTAAGGTGAGCTATTAGAAGGGAGTTGGTTGCTTTGGTACATGAAGAATGAAGAGGTGAAAGATTAATATTTGAATCATATTCATTCATGATAGAGGGACCGGGATTCGGATGAACATCACCATGTAGGAGGAGGTGGTGATGGGAGTAAGATAGTAATTTGAGAATTTTAAGTGAGATATTAAGAATCTTTTTATTAAAGCAGAAGGTCATGTGAGATATTCTATGGTATTTTGGTAGTAGATAGTTGGAAGAACAGGTAATGTTACTATGATTAAGGATGCTGAAGAAAGAGGAAGGTAGAGTTTGTTGCAGATGCGGGTTTTGTTCATATAAAGTGTTAATTTCAAAAGAGGTGGTGTAGTAAGATAAAGAAAGAGAGGCTGTAGCAGAAATAAAGAGAAGGATATGTAAGCAAAAAGTTTTAAGTGATGGTGACATGGTAGTGAATAACTGAAAGGATAGTATAACTTGTAAAATATGTTCAGATTAAGAACAAGTAGATCAGTATTGATTTGTGAAGTAGGGTGTAAAGGAGTAATTGAAAGTTACGATAGGAGATAGTTAGATCTAGTCCAATGCGACGTAAATGTTAGATAGGTAGTAAGTGAAATTTAAAGTAGGGCAAAGTATGATAAAATAATAGAAGATGAGGATGCAAGAGACAATGTTAAATAGAAGTTGAAAGGAGATATGAATCAGATAGCTTTAGAGTTGGAGGTCAGAGATGGGTGGATAAGACGGAGGGGAGGGAAGAAAGAGAGGTATAAGTTAAGGGAAGGGGTCTAGTAAGATGGATGGAGATAGGTTAGGAGGATTAGGGGGAGTGTATAGTGAGGTATAAGTTAAGGACCCCTGGGGGTGGGTGGGATATGGGGGTAGGGAGGGGAGCGGAGCAGGGCAGACACAAATTGGGCGAGAGCAGTGGAAGAGAAAACAATCAGGAAGTAATTAGCCAAGGTAAGTAGGCTGGAAACAAGAGATTAAGTGAAGATAAGGAGAAACAGTTTGGGTATAGGTACATGGGAGGCTTAGAAGTAGTGAAAATGGTATAGGTAGACTCAAGGATGGATTGATATAACAGTAGGAGGTAGATATAGGCAGGACTCAAAAAGGAAGAACTACAAGGAAGAAGAAATAGTCAAGGAAGACACATTAAACATTTAGCATAGGAAGAGAAACTAGAATAGTTTCAGGGGAGAGAGAGAGCACTGTAGGTGGGAGAAGAGGAATGGAAGTACTGGAATCACGAGTAGTCTAAGGGGTAATACTATATAGGTAGTTATCTACAGAACCGAGGAGACAGACTAAGGGGTAAGGCAGTTAAGATAGGCGGGCGGGCGGGGGGGGGTTGGCTGCTGGCAGAGACAGGCAGAATTCTAGCACATATACCAAGAGAGGAAATCCCACTTCTGCTTCATTTACTTCATTTCTGACACACTTTGTTCACTGTTTTCATTCTCCTATATTCACATTCTCCTAAGCAATTTCCTCTCCCTTATCCACTTTCTGCATATTATAATTGTTATATCAGTCAACCTAGTAATGCATATTTTCATTGCAATATCTACAGAATGGTACAGTATTCCTTTGTAAATACATCATTTCCCCACACTGATTACATATTTTTCTTTGCAGCACAAAGTCTGCCAACCCAGAAGTAGTCTAAAATCAGCATATACCAAGATTATATATTCCTCACCCTGAAGGAGATATGAGCTGCCTCAGAATTGATTACATGTATATATCTACAGTTGTGGGACTGTATACATATCTACTGAGCTCATCAGATCCAAACATAACTGCTCTTTAATCCTTTTAACCCCAGACCTTTTCTCTCTGTTTTTCATTTATACTAACACTTTCCCCTATATTATTTTGATCAGAATACCCTATTTCCCTTATTTCCTCATTTGATCTTGTACACACACAATGCATTGTTTTGTGCTTTAAACTTCTCAAGTCTTCTGATGTCCTTGCTTAAATTGTTCACATTTACATTAACTGCTTTTCTAAAACTCATAATTAGAGATGTGCCACCATACCCCTTCAACTGTTTCTGCTTCTTTTAATAACCATCTTTCCTGTTGTCTGTACATTTTCCCATGTTAGAAGCTGCTTTGCCTTCTGCTTCTTTCTCTAGCCTTTACAGATTGTCATGCTTTTTACTTCTTATATTACCTCCGTCACCATATTTCTGCCTTTTAGGCTCCACCACTCCTGATTTTCTGTAACTCCTTTATATTTATAAACACATTTGACATTTTATATTTTTACCTTTTTAACATTTCTTGTATTTCTTCAGTCTCACACATTCTTTTCAGGTATAAAATCACTCTACCCAGGACAGTCCACAAAAAATGTTCTAAAGCGAATAGTTGATACTTCAGGAACTGTGACCCATCCAACTTCATAAGGTTTTTACAGACAATACAATGATTTGATAGTTCTACTAGCACATGGAATGCATTTGTATTAACTTCTTATGTTGGGACCAGTAAAAAAGTCCTGCTGATTCTGTTGCAGTGGTGTGTAATTCTGTTGAGGCTGAGAAAAGTTGTACTGTTTTAGCAGGTTTTAGTTTTTTGTACTTTCAGTTCTCAGTATATCCTGCAAAACTTCATTGTAGTCGGCTATTCTCTTTGAGGCAGTTTGGCTTTGCATCATTATCTTCCTGCAGTCCTCTGCCTCAGTACATATTTTACAATTATACTTGCTACTTGTAGTCTTGAAAAGGTCTTGGACTACAAAAGACTCCTCCTTACTTATCTCTGTAGGCAGCCTCACCAACATTTCATCCCAACATTTTTCTAAAGCTGCTAAGCCCAGCTGTAAGATTTAACCTAGTCTGGGTCAACAAACTATCTTCCTAAATTGTAGTAACAACCATTTCTTCAGCTTCAGTAGTAATATCCCCTTTTTATTCATGATGAGACCCCCCCCCCTTTCTTCCTCTCTATCTCTCTCTCAGTCTTACCTCCTTTTCCCACTCTTCCAGGAGCAGTAAAGGAATGGAAAAGTTTAAAAGTATAGGTTCATGGGTTCATAGATCCACAGAAGGCTAGCAACTGCCAGGATCTTTACAAGCCTAGCCATGCAACCCAACCCAGTTTTGTCTCTGAGTTCCTTGGATGCATATATGGTGGGGTATGTTAGTAAAGAGGTAGCTCAGGGTTATGGAGTTGTATGTTAGTTGGGGATTAATTTACTTACTGTCAGATTCTTGGCATCAGAGACATGGAGACCAGATTGAGGGATGAATTTGGAAATTCCCATCCAATTATTAATGTTTCTTTTGAATAGGGTCAGGGATGCAGTCTGCTTCATGTAGATGGGGAGCTCATTCCATAACCCAGGGATCCTTTGAGACACCTGTTAGTCTCTCCAGCATGTTCTATTTATGTTGTAAGAAAGGTTCAGGTGTTTGGATTTAGTGTTTCTAGTGCTGTTTGTTTTGCAGATGTGCAAGAGATCCATCAGAGCTTGATCTGATGATGCATTATATGCTAGACATAGATTGCCTCTCAGTAACCTGTAAGAGACTGAGTACAGAGATAGAGCCTTAAGGTGATCTGGGTAGGATAGGGTATTCATACCCTGGATTCACCTGTTGAGAAACCTTTGAAGGCATTTCGACTGTTGGAAGTGCCTGGTTAGGTACACGCCAAAGAGGGCATTGTACTCGATGATGGGTCTGATAAGGGCTAGGTAGACTGATACTATAACTTCCTTGCTTATGAGCTGGGCAACATAGAATGATTTGCTTACCATCTTGTGTATATATTGGTCAGAGGCCAGATTATTGTCAACATATGTTCCCAGATCCCTAACCATCAGGTGAACTCTTAGGGGTGTTTTATCAATGGAGTAATTAACTTGGGTGGATGATTTCCCAAAGAGCACTATAAGCATTTCATCATGTTGAGTTTTAATCCATGGCTTTGGCACCAGTCATTTGTTTGTGTTGCTTTTGTGGGAGGAAGCTAGGGTAGTTCCCAATTTACAGTCATCTACAAACTTGGTGAACCAGATGCCTTTGACATTAGCCTTTATGTCTGAGCAGTAGATACAGGACAGGCCCAACACAGAGTCCTGGGGTACTCCTGTGCTGACAGTCTCCTGGTATAGGTGGCATCACTGATCCTGACCTCTTGGTTCCCATCTATGAGCCAGCCAGAAATCCAGTGAGTTATGTAGGAATTTATGCCTAATTCTGAGTTTGTCAACAATACCTGAGTGGGATATTATACAGAATGCATTGGCCAGGACAAAGTAGGCAGTATGCATCATTTTTACCATATCCATAGCATTGCTGACCATCTTGAAGAAGTCTACCAGGTTGAATAGGTAAGAACGTCCTTTAAAAAGCCAAACTGGGATGGGTACAGTGTCTGTAGGTTGCCAATTTGCTTGCTGATCATTTCCATTATAATTTGTACCATTGCTTTACATATCAGACATGTTAGACTGATAGGTCTGTAGTTTCTGGGGTTGGTTGATGGTCCATCCTTATGAAGAGGGATGACCATTGCAGTCTTCCATTCACCTGGCATGCAACCTGTTTTGAGGCTGTAGCTGCCTTCAGTGGTCCTGTCAAGTCTTGTTACAGGCTATTTAGAAGGCAACCAGGGATATTGTCGAGGCCCACTGAAGCAGTGTGTTTGACCTTAATGAATGCCATCAGGACCTGCTCCCTGTTAGCACAGAGCATTACAGCTCAATACAGTGCTAATAGTTGAGGGGGATATGCTAGAAGGGATTGCACAGGTGGTATTGTGGGAGGAGTGGGAATGTGACGTTAGAGCCAAATGTATCAGCCATGTCACACTGGTCAGTGAGCACTGTGTCATTTAGCACCAGTTCTGCACATTGCTGAGTGTTACATTTAAGGTTACTAAGGTTCCTGACATAGTCAAAGAAGGCCTTTTGATTGTCCTTAGCCTGGAAGGCAATCCTGACCTTGTAAATGGCCTTGTTGGACTTTATTAGACCTCTTAGTTTTATGTTTCACTGAATCAGAGAAATCTTGTCTTTATGAGAGTTGGTCTTTCTGATTTTGGCCATGACTTTTTTCTTTTGTTATATACCCTGCTAAGGTAAGGATTCTACCACTGGGATTTGTCTGTGATGTTAGATTTGGGCTGCTTACGTCTGGTAAATACAGCAACCTCAATGAAGCCATTTACATGTTTCTACATGGCTTCTGTAAATAATTCTGCATAGGTAGCTATGTTCTTGGGGTTTGGGGACGCCATGAAGTTTGGCAAACTATCACTTAATAGGATGTAGTTTCCTTTAGAATAATTCTTTAGAATAATTCTTAACTGTTAACGGATTTACTTGGATTTTCCAAGTTGATTTTTTTTTTTTGAGGGAGACAGCTTTGTCATCTGACCTCACCAGTGAGGACATGAAACGTGTGTGTGTGTGTGGGGGGGGGGTGCAACCCTCTCCCATGTTAGTGAGTACTAGGTCCAATATGTTTGATCCTCTGGTTGGAGTGTGCACTATCTGGTCCAAGGTGTTTATATTGATAAAGTCCAGGAAACATTATGTCTGTGACTTAGAGGCAGTGTACATTTCCTAGTCTATAGAGCAGTAAAGTCCCCCATGAATAGGGAATTTGGTTGGATGCCAAGTAAATCCGGTAAGTCTAGGTAAAAGTTGTGAGCTGTGTGGATCAGAAAGGCTGACCTATAGCTGGCCAGGACATGTAAGGAACCTTGTCTGTGGAGACTTGGATGTGGATTAACTCCAGGACATCATCCTGGAGATGTATTTGTTGCTAATGTAGATCAAGAAACCTCCACTCAAACTCCTGTTTGTGCTGTTGTTGGTCTAAATGTGTAGTAGGCACTGTAGCCTTCCCCTTACATATCATCAACACTTAACATATACAAAAAGTATAAAAAGGAAACCTGTACATACTTAAAGAAATACAAAAAAGTGTACAATACAGAAGACACAAAATGCTTCATATATTCGGTTCCACCACTACCAAATGTCCGCCAGTACTAAAGGTGACTTTTATTTAACATGTCAAAATTATCCCATTCCCTGAACTCTGCTCTCAGTTTTTTTACTTCAAACGCTATACCATAACGTCTGGGAAATAATCATTTTCTTTACTTTATACATTATTGTGTGGTAGTGCTGATTTAAGAAGTCTGCTTTGTTTTGTTGTAATTTTGCTTCTGAAACTGATCAAACTGTTCTCCTCTTGTTAATAGGGGCAATTTAAGCACTTTCCCATTGTGAGGGCACTATTCTGTGCTCCAAGGATTGTTGAAAAGAATAAAGCAGGATGTTCAGAATACTATTCTTAATAGAAGTCAGAACTAGACTATTGATTCCATCCAGTCCAAAAGTAACCTTTTACTTATTTTATACATAATTTAAAAGCACTGTTTTGTGTTGTGGTTTGGCAGTTTTCCATTTCAAAATGGTCTAGGTGAATCTACCCCTGATGGGAGAAAGGGTAATTGCTGCTGCTGTTTTTGGCTCAAATTATTATTGATTACATAGCAGTGTTAACTTTAATTGGCCTGTTTGCATTATAATTGATTACTTAACAATGTTAAACTTTAATTGGCCTGTGTGAATTATTATTGATTACATAGCAATGTCAATTCTAATTTGCTTGTGTGACACCCGTGCCCTGGCCCAGCAATCAAGGAGCCTCAATCCTCACCACTAACACCAGAGAGGGCGTCTCATATATGAAGAAAGAATAACAAATACACACAGTAAAGTGCAATTTCCCCTAAGAGCACACAGAGATCACAGTCAGTCCAGGGCTGGTCACTCCTTTGCTCTCCAGGTCACCAATAAAACTCCCCACTGGCACAGCTATAGGGTCCAGATCTCAGCCTAGCTGGGCAAGCTAAAACCTCCAGTACCCTCTCTGTCCAACCAGTGCTTCATGTCCCTGCCCAAGTAGCTGACACATACACACTTTGAGATAAGTGTTTATACAACCACACAGACACTCCTGGGAAAGGCTGGCACAGGTTCTCCAGCTGTGCCCCTGTTACCCAGACTATATGGTAGTACCACCTGCCACCACACAGCTAATATTTATCAGCTACTCAAAGGCCCTTAAAAGGGTGTCCAATTATTACTGTACAATATTATTATCCAATTGGAAAGTGTGACTAAACAGTCAAGGCTTATTTGGAGTGGCATGTACAGTAATCACTATAAATATGCAATGTACTCTAGAGCTTAACTTATCTCTACACAAAACAGCCACAGTTGAAAGGCTTTAAAATATTTAATAATAAATAATAAAAACACAAGACAATACTTTCTACTACACAGTGCTAGTCAAAAGTTCAGAGATCACAGAGAAATACTTAAATAATTCAGTAGTACAGTTCTGACATCACAGAAAACATGTAGTCTAATCTTTCTAGTTCTTAGCTATTTCTAAAAGAAAACACAAGCCTAAGATAACTTACATAAGAAAACAGGCAGAGTGCTGATGAGTTGGATGGTCAAGACAAAAATTCTTAATAATCTCTGGTTCTCTCTGTTTAAATTGAAATTGCAGTTCTGATTCACATTACATCATTCTTCACACTTTCCTGGGGTTCCCAGGTTACACATTACATAATTCTTCACACTTCCCTGGGTTCACAGGCTAATAGAAACTGCATTTACATTCTTAACATCTCTTTTTATTATCTTGCAGCTGGTCAGGAAGCATAGCAATAAAAATACATTTGCATGTTTAAATCTAGCAATTTAACTCTTGGTTAAAACAATAGAAATAATTTCTTAATCTAGACCCTTCAGCACTGCTGTCTACATCAGAGGGTCACAACATGCTTTACTTTGGTCAGTAGAGAGCACTGTTGTTTCATTTTTTTTCAGTTCCACATCTAACAGCAGTTTTTTTTTTCATTTAAGACAACAAGCCTGTGTCTTACATTGATATTTACAAATGATATGCTATGCTGGCAGCCTTTACAGCTTGTATAAATTATTACTGATTATGTCGAAGTGATAGCTTTAACTGGTCTGTGTGAATTATTATTGATTACATAATAACATTAACTTTGATTTAATTGATTGGCCTGTATAATTAATGCTTATATAACATTGTTAACTTTATTTGGCCTGTGTGCTCTTGGGGTCTGCTGTAGACTTGGCATGTTTGCAGATGCCACTACTCATTTTGCTAGCCATGATATGACAACACCTGCCTTTTACTCTGCTTCTGTATTGTATCTGAACAACAGTGCCACAACACCTTAGCACAGGAGGTTTGCAGAATATATGACGCAGTACCAGACAGCTTGAAAGAGTAGCAAGTACTCATTTTGACAATTTTCCTATTCATCCAAATCCCTGTTCCCTGGAATATTAAATGCTAGTATTCATCTGCACATGGATGCATGTTGTGGGAGTTTGTGTTGCTTTTTTTTCTATTACTAATGTTGGATTTAGTATTGCTAATTATTACTCCCTGCTGTATAGTTGTCAACTGTTGGCTGATTGTTTACAGTCCTGCTATATGGCATCCCCAAAAGTGGCTGTTTACTGCCCTGCTGCATTATATCCCTGCTACGAAATCATCACATTTTGTATTAGTTCTACATTTCTACACTGTATTATTGAGGCATCTGAGCCTGCTGTAAATGTACTCAAGTACTGTGCGGATACATCTATGCCTTTGGTCTCTTGTAACATTCTATCTATTATAATATTATCCTCATAGAATCTTTGACGTTTTGTCTAATGCATTAACTATCACATCTAGTCTTGGACAAATTTATGCTCACTTGTGCACTAATGTATTGGTACTGCATTGATCGCCATGTTGTAATATTCCTACCTGCTGCACAGGCCCTGTTAAACTATACTCTTATTGATCATCTCTTAGTTTATTATGGTGTATCAGAACAATTATGCATGCATAGTATGAATTCTCTTCACTTGATCCTTATAACACTGTAGTGCATTGTGCTGCACTGTACAGAGCTGCAATGCACTGTGCTGCACTGTACTGTAATACTGCATTGTGCTGCCCTGTACTGAGGTGTAGTGCTCTGTGCTGCACTCCACTGAGTTATACCGCATTGTACTGAGCTGTAATGCACTACACTGCACTGTACATAGTTATACTGCATTGTGCTGAATTTTTCTGATTTATACTGCATTACGCTGAGCTGTAATGCACTGTTATGCACTGTGCTATACTGTTATACTGCAGTGAGCTGTATTGTACTGAGCTGCAATGCTCTGTGCTGCACCATTCAGGGTTATACAGCTGTAATGCTCTGTGCTGCAGTACACTGAGCTGTGATGCTCTGTGCTGCACTACAGTGAGCTGTAATGCAATGTGCTGTACTGCACTGAGGTATAATGCTCTGTTCCACACTGTACTGCATTACACTGCACTGTACAAAGCTGTAATGCACTGCACTGCACTGAGGTGTAATGCTCTGTTCCACACTGTACTGCATTACATTGCACTGTACAGAGCTGTAATGCTCTGTGTTACACTATACTGCACTGACAGAACACAGACTGTAAAAGTAGCCAACTCGAAATCCAGCTCCAGACAAGTGACAAGTGGAGTAAATCAGGGTCCAGTCCTGGGACCGCTCTTGTTTGGCATCTACTTCTCTGAAGTACAGGCCAACACTAAGGGACTCTGACTAACAAATTTCGCAGATGACTGCAAACTGGGAGCCATTACTAAATACCCAAATGATGTGGATATTCTACAAAATGGCCGTACAGAAACAGATGCTTGGTGCCAGAGCCATGGGCTCAAGATTAATGCCAAGGAATGTATAGTTATCCCCTTTGGGAAAAAACATGTACCCATGAATTACCACATAGGTGTCAGTACACTAAACACCGAAAGTATGATGAGAGACTTAGGAACACAGATGGACAGTGGTCTCACCTTTGATAACCACATTGCCACAACAGTCAGGAAATCCTTGTATATGGCACACCTCATCACTAAAGGCTTTTCATCCAGAAAAAAGGAGGTCATTGTCCCACTGTACTCATCCCTTATTACCCATTATAGAGTACAATGCCTCATTTGGTATGTACCTCACAAGACATCTGCAACAGCTGCAAAGGTCACAGAAATACCTCACTAAAAGAATCACAGGCCTAAAGCAGATGCCCTATGCTGACCATCTAAAAAAAACTCCAGCTATACTCTGTGGCTTATCATCTACTCAGAGGCGATCTCTGCTTAACACACAAGGCCATGTCAAATCCTGAGCTGTTGTACATGCTCCACTTAAAGAAATCCCAATCCCTCAGAGACACACGCTCCAGGGATCTAAACCTTGTCATCACAATGAACAAAACATGCTGAAGGGATAGGTTCCTGACCCAGAGACTCCCCATTCTCTGGAATAGACTGCCCATAGATGTCAAGCAGAGTGCCTCCTTGGGTCCCTTCAAAAGGAACCTTGACGATTGGATGGAAGATAGGAAATTCACCCCAGGGATCATATCAGTCACTCTGCTAGACAGGGGTCCAGGGAAGTAAATATTATGGGAAGAAATATGCAGGGAATTGTTATGGCTAGGCTTGAATAGGCACTTTTCCCTCAGCCCTCACTCCCCAAAACAGAGTACAGAGGGGAGCCCAGCTTTTAATGTTCTTATTTAAAGATTTAAAACTGATATGGTTGACCTAAGGAGTTTAGTTAGAAACATTATAAAAGCACATATAGTGTAGTTTATTTACATTCTGGAACCATGTTTTAAGATGGGTACTGAGTTTGGAAGGAGAGGAAAAGTATGGTATGCAAAAAGTGTTGGCACTGATTATCTACATGTCAGATTAGTGGGTTAAGCATTTATTCATACCCTTGTTTTTTTTATAGGTTCATAGGTTGGTACTAGTCTATTGGCCCTAGGGCCTATAGAAGCCTAGCCATAACAATTCCCTGGATATTTTTTTCTCTCATTATTCTGTTTGCCCAGTATGGTGACACTCATATCTTGGTCAGAGAGATGAGTCGGTGAAATGTATTATAACCAGTATGTTTATATTCTGCTTATTATACAAGAGGTATAATTGTTTTAGTTGAATGCAATAAAACAATGTTCATGCTGTACCATCAAAACATATATATATATATATGTATATATATATATATATATATATATATATATATATATATATATATATATATATATATATATATGGGTCTATTTAAAACACCGACATGCAAAACACTGACGACGAGAACACCGAGACCAGAAGATCGACAACTGAGATGACCAACAGTTTAAAAGCCCGATGCTGAGAACACCGACATGTTAATGTAAGTGTGCGATAGTAACAGACTTTAGGGTTAGGGGCGGGTTAAGTGAGTTAGGGTTAGAGCACAGGTTAGGCGAGTGTGCGATAGTGATGGGGATTAGGGTTTGTGTTAAAGTTAGGGCATAGGTAGTTGTGTATGTAAGGGTGTAGGTTTGTAAGTTTTTTGTTGTGCTTGTGTGTGTGTTTTTCAGAAAAGGTATTTGTTTTGTTTTGTTGATTGTCGGGATTGTGGTTTGTCGGGCATGTGAAGTTTTGTGCTTTTAAACTGTTGGTCATCTCAGTTGTCGATCTTCCAGTCTCGGTGTTCTCGTCGTCGCTGTTTTGCGTGTCTGTGTTTTAAAGTAGACCCATATATATATATATATATATATATATATATATATATATATATATATATATATATATATATACAGTATATATGTACATTTAGTACCCGTTTATCTTTCACAGTATGCATTTCCAGGTCATGAGTGAAAATGAAAAGTTAAGTCCAAATAATTCACTTGGTTTGCAAATGAGTGAATAAATTATCTAGTCATAGGTAACTTAAGGAATATCTAATACTTTATGTTTTATACTTTAGAAATATATTGTCTTATTAATTGGCATTTGCAGTACCTGAGTTTGAGCAAATTACCTCTATATGTTTTCATACCACAGAGAGGATAAAAAATTATAAATAACTTTGGAAATGAAAGTATACTAAGTGAGAGAATATGGTTTTCCAGGATTTCTGCATATGGAGCTGCTGGGGGGAAAGGAGCCAAGAATCACAACAAGAGATCCCATGGTGTCTTCACCTCAGCCATTTTCCATCTTGAAAAGGATGAAGTGCTTTACATCTTGGTTGGGCAACAGGGAGAAGATGCTTGTCCAGGGGTAAGTATGAGATTAGTCATTGCATTTTATTTTTGGGCAGTTAACTTGATCAATTAATCATTCTTAATGATGACCTATTTTTATGTATTAATTGTGTATTTACAAAGAATACATAGGTTCATAGGTTGTTACTAGGCTAATGATCTCTAGAACCCTTACAAGCCTAGTCACGCACCCAGATGAACAGCAAGGTGTTCAGTTGTTCATTGTGTGGAATACTATTGTGATATATGCTTCATGTCAGCAAGACCAGATTCATCCTTATCATTATTTTTTTTTAAGGAATTAATGTTGGTTTTAGAGATACTACATTGTTGCCACCTCAGGCATACAGTCATGACTAATTGCACCATGTATGTATATGTTCACAGTGTATGAACTGAAGCTGAATTTTTACTTAGTTAAAAAGTCATTCTTCTGTGTTAGGCTTTGTAATAATGTTATTTAACTGTAAGCATATTGTGTCAGTGTGGAGCTTTTCTCCCCTGGTCTCCTCTGAAAATGGGATATTGTCCCAGTAAGACTTTCCTGGTAAACAAATGAAAAATAAATAAATAAATAATAATTGCTTGAATGTCTTTCTGGGACTGCTATTTAACATTCAGCTAATGCTCATACATTTTTTATTTACTGAAGTGGGAGATATGCTTTACAAATGCATTGTTGCACCTGTCTTTTCATATGTGGAAACCAACACTTCCAGATGACTGTTTAATAACTTGTGGCAGTACTTACTATGTAGATTTAAAGACTCAAATTACTCAACTTAGTGGCATTTTAGGGAATATCGTAAAATGAAATCTGTCTGATATTCTCCATCACTTGTATCAATCCTGTGGCATTTGAAGAATTGCCTTTCACCACAACTGTAGCTCTTTGTTGTTTTATTTTTAGGAAGTGATAACTCCTCAGCTTATTTTAAAATATGATCATTTGCAGGCCAGCCATAGCCTTTTAGTAACAATATAATCACAATTTCAGCAATAAAATACAATAATTGAATTCAAATTATTCTATGTGATTAATGTACTTATTTTTTTGGGACCTCTTACCTGTCCCTGATTTTCCAAAATAGCCTTGATTTTGCCTCATATTTTATCCTGTCCATCATTATTTTTTTTTTGATTTTCTGGTACTTCAGCTAGTAATGCCTGGCATTAGTGTCATCAGTCATTAATGCCAGTCATTAGTGTCATCAGTCAGTAATGTCAGGTATTAGAGTTCCATTAGTCAGTAATGCCAGTCATTAGTGTCATCAGTCAGTAATGTCAGGCATTAGAGTTTCATTAGTCAATAATGCCAGGCATTAGAGTGTCATCAATCAGTAATGCCAGGCATTAGAGTTTAATTAGTCAATAATGCCAGGCATTAGTGTCATTAGTCAGTAAATGCCAATCATTAGTGTCATCAGTAAGTAATGTCAGGCATTAGAGTTCCATTAGTCAGTAATGCTAGGCATTAGTGTCATCAGTCAGTAATGTCAGGTATTAGAGTTCCATTAGTCAGTAATGCCAGGCATTAGTGTCATCAGTCAGTAATGCCAGGCATTAGAGTTTCATTAGTCAGCAATGCCAGGTATTAAGAGTGTCATCAATCAGTAATGCCAAGTATTAGAGTGTCATCAGTCAGTAATGCCAGGCATTAGAGTGTCATCAATCAGTAATTTATTTATTTATTTTATTTTTAGTTTACATTTGTACTGGGATAGTCCGACTGGATAATATGTCCATTTTTAGCGGAGGCCCAGGGAGAAAAGCTCCACACAAGCAAGACATTACATAGACAAAAAACATGTGGTGGGTGGTAAAATTAATATACATAAGGAACAAAATAATGATAAAGCAGTTATACAATTTATAAAATGGATAACATGTCCATTTTCAGCCCAGGGAGAAAAGCTCCACAAGGCAAGGCATTATGTAGACAAACATGTTGTAGATGCATATTATATAAAGAACAAAACACTGCTCCAGCAGTTATACATTTCATCATCTTCTTTCGGCTGTTCCCGTTAGGGGTTGCCACAGCAGATCACCTGTTTCCATTTCTTCCTGTCCTCTGCATCTTGCTCTGTCACACCAAGCACCTGCATGTCCTCTCTCACCACATCCATAAACCTTATCTTAGGCCTTCCTCTTTTCCTGGTGGCTTCATCCTTGGCATCTTTTTCCCAATGTACTCAGCATCCCTCCTCAGCACATGTCCAAACCAACGTAATCGTACCTCTCTGGCTTTGTCTCCAAACCTTCCAACCTGGGCTGACCCGCTAACATACTTATTCCTAATCCTGTCCACCCTCGTCACACCCAGTGCAAATCTTAACATCTTTAATTCTGCCACATCCAGCTCAAACTCCTGCCTTTTTGTCAATGCCACTGTCTCGAACCCATATAACATAGCTGGTCTCACTACCCTCTTGACCTTCCCTTTCACTCTTACAGGTACTCATCTGTCACAAATCACTCCTGACACTCATCTCCACCCACTCCATCCTGCCTGTACTCTCTTCTTCACCTCTCTTCCACACACACCATTACTCTGAACTATTGACCCTAAGTATTTAAACTCATCCACCTTCGCCACCTCTACTCCTTGCATCCTCACCATTCCTCTATCCTCCCTCTCATTCACACACATATATTCTGTCTTAGTCCTGCTGACCTTCATTCCTCTTCTCTCTAGAGCATATCTCCATCTCTCCAGGGTCTCCTCCACCCGTTCCCTACTCTCACTACAGATCACAATGTCATCTGCAAACATCATAGTCCACGGGGACTCCTGTCTGATCTCATCTGTCAACCTGTCCATCATCATTGCAAATAAGAAAGGGCTCAGAGCTGATCCTTGATGTAACCCCACCTTAAACGCATCCGTCACTCCCACCGCAGACCTCACCGCTGTCACACTACCCTTGTACATATCCTGTACCACTCTTACATACTTTTCTGACACTCGTGACTCCCTCATACAATACCACAACTCCTCTCTAGGCACCCTGTCATATGCTTTCTCTAAGTCTACAAAAACACAATGCAACTCCTTCTGACATTCTCTGTACTTCTCCATCAACACTCTCAGAGCAAAGATCGCATCTGTAGTGCTCTTTCCTGGCATGAAACCATACTGCTGATCACTAATCATCACGTTCCTTCTTAACCTTGCTTCCACTACTCTTTCCCATAACTTCATACTGTGACTGATCAATTTAATCCCTCTGTAGTTACTACAGCTCTGCCTTTGGCCCTGTCTTCCGCCTCTTCTCCTCCTTCGGCGAACAGTAGCCCAATTTCCACCAGCACCCACTTTCCAAGATTTCATTAAACAATCTGGTTAAAAACTCCACTGCCATTTCACCTAAACACCTCCATGCTTCCACAGGTATGTCATCTGGGCCAACAGCCTTTCCATTCTTCATTCTCTTCATAGCTGTCCTTACTTCCTCCTTGCTAATCCATTGTACTTCATGATTCACTATCCCTACATCATCCAACCTTCTCTCCCTCTCATTCTCTTCATTCATCAACCGCTCAAAGTACTCTTTCCATCTCCTCAACACACTCTCCTCGCTTGTGAGTATGTTTCCCTCATTATCCTTTATCACCTTTACCTGCTGCACATCTTTCCTAGCTCGGTCCCTCTGTCTAGCCAATTGGTACAGGTCCTTTTCTCCCTCCTTAGTGTCCAACCTTTTATACAACTCTTCATATGCCTTATCCTTAGCCTTCGCCACCTCTCTCTTTGCCATGCACCTCATCTCCTTATACTCCTGTCTACTTTCTTCATCTCTCTGACAATTCCACTTCTTCTTTGCCATCCTCTTTCTCTGTATACTCTCCTGTACTTCCTCATTCCACCACCATGTCTTCTTGTCGTCCTTCCTCTGTCCAGATGTGATACCAAGCACCTTTCTAGCCATCTCCCTTACTAGCTCTGCTGTAGTTACCCAGCTATTTGGTAACTCTTCACTGCCACCCAGTGCCTGCCTTAACTCATCCCTGAACTCCACCTCACAATTACCCTTTTTCAATTTCCACCACTTGATCCTTGGTGCTGCCCTCACACTCCTCCTCCTCTTCTTGATAACCAACGTCATCCTACAAACCACTATCCTATGCTTCCTAACTACACTTTCTCCAGTCACCACTTTACAGTCTCCAATCTCCTTCAAACTGGCCCTCCTACATAAGATATAATCCACCTGTGTGCATCTTCCTCCACTCTTGTATGTCACCCTATGCTCCTCCCTCTTATTAAAATATGTATTCACCACAGCCATGTCCATCCTTTTCGCAAAATCCACTACCATCTGACCTTCTGCATTCCTTTGTTTAACACCATACCTACCCATCACGTCCTCATCCCCTCTGTTCCCTTCACCAACATGCCCATTGAAATCTGTTCCAATCACCACTCTCTCACCTTGGGAACAGTCATCACCACTTCATCCAATTCACTCCAAAATTTTTCTTTTTCATCCATTGCACACCCAACTTGTGGAGCATACGCACTAACAACATTCATCATTACACCACCAATTTCCAGCTTCATAAACATCACACTAACCAACACTCTTTTCACCTCCAAAACACTCTCAGCATACTGTTCCTTCAGAATAACTCCTACGCCATTTCTCCTCCCATCCACACCATGATAAAACAATTTGAACCCACCTCCGATACACCTAGCCTTACTCCCCTTCCATCTGGTCTCTTGCACATACAATATATCAACCTTCCTTCTGTCCATCATATCAGCTAGCTCTCTCCCTATACCAGTCATACTGCCAACATTCAAAGTTCTGACCCTCACTATCACAGTCCTAGCCTTTCTCCTCTCTTCATGCCTTCGGCCCTGTCTTCCACCTCTTCTCCTCCTTCGGCGAACAGTAGCCCAATTTCCACCAGCACCCAGTAGGCTAACAGTACTGGTGGCGGTCAATGTTAACCCGGGCCTTGACCGATCCGGTATAAAAAGTTTTCTTGGTGTCTGCATGAAATATTTTGGCAAAGTTTTACGCCGGATTCCCTTCCTGATGCAACCCTCCCCATTTATCCGGGCTTGGGACCGGCACAAAGAAATGCACTGGCTTGTGTATCCCCAGTGACTGGGTTCCCAGCAGTTATACATTTATAAACTAAAATTAGTTTAGGTAGAGAGAAATTAAGGACTTGGGGGGGGGGAGCATATAAATTTAGGATATGGTCACTAGTCAGGATTTGAGCATGGGCATAACCAGTGAGTTGTAAAGAATTGTTCAGGTTGTTTTTGAATAGTGGTAGTGAGGGTTCTAAAGTTAGCTCTGTAGGGAGTGAGTTCCATGTTTTACCAGCTGAGTTTGAAAACCGAGAATCCCCAGCTGAGTTGTTGGACTTAGTTGTTTGCACCATGATTCTGTTTGATGAGCGTAGTGATCGGTTGTTGCTGTAGGGGTTGATAATGTTGTTTAAAGCAGGTCTGTTTTCAGGATGGTAGAGGACTTTATGAGCTACTATTAGCTGGTTGAACTGTGTTAGGTTAGGTAATTCAATCCAGCCTAGAAGATTTAAGTTATGACAGTGGTGAGTCCTGTATGCAGTTCCAGTGGCAAATCTGGCTATACAGTTATAACAACAGGATAATTTGTTAATATCAGTTTTATTCAGGTTGGAGAAAAGAGGGGAGGCATAGGTGAGGGTGGAGAGAAGATGAGAATGGGCGATGTCGGTTCTAGCAGGTGGTGTGAGAAAATGCTTAACTTTGTAGAGGCAACCAAGTTTTTTATTAACAGTTTTGATAGTTTTATTGACATGCATATCAAATTTAAGTTTGTTATCGATTATAACTCCCAGGAGTTTGGTTTGGGTGTCAGGGGAGATAATGGTGCCATTATTAGCTGTTATTGTAAATTGTAGTTGAGAGAACCTGCGTGTGGGGGAGAGGAGAACCAGCTTAGTTTTGTTAGGGTTTAAGATTAGCTGTCTATTAGATAGCCAATTTTCCACAATGCTGAAGTTTTTTGGGTTACTAAGTGTAGATTTGTCTGAGAGTTGGCTGAACAGAACAAAATGGAGTCACCTGCGTACTGAATGCAGGTAGCATTTGGGATAATGGTGTGAAGGTCATTGATAAAGATGGAGAAGAGAAGGGATCCTAGTATAGAGCCTTGGGGAACTCCTAGAGTTATGGGCAGATGAGTAGAGAGCTTGTCCTGCTAGAGGACTGCTTGTTGTCTTCCATACAGGTAAGCTTGAAACCATTGGAGAGTGTGATTATCTAAGGAGAGGGCCTTCATAGTATGGATAAGTAGTTGGTGGTTCACCATATCAAAGATTACGATGCCAGGCATTAGAGTGTTATCAGTCAGTAATGCCAGACATTAGAATTTCATCAGTCAGTAATGTCAGGCATTAGAGTCACATTAGTCAATAATGCCAGGCATTAGAGTGTCATCAATCAGTAATGCCAGGCATTAGAGTGTCATCAATCAGTAATGCCAGGCATTAGAGTGTCATCAATCAGTAATGCCAGGCATTACAGTTTCATCAGTCAATAATGCCATGCATTAGAGTTTCATATTTCTTATTGTTCAGAAAATGCACACTGATGTGCAACATGTTGGTTTATAACTTTTAATTGAATTAGAGTGATATTTAAAAAAAAAATGACACTGAGTCTGGATGTTTGTCCCCCATTATTTTTGAGTTTGTCCAGAATTTTTGAGCACAAAGGTTGTGAGGTACTCTGCACTAGGCAATCTTACTTATCAGATGAGACATGTGAGAGAACAAATTACATTTTAAAGTATGGGTGGCATTTTGGACAGAACATAGGTATTAAAGAATACTTTAAAGACACACACACATCATATATATATATATATATATATATATATATATATATATATATATATATACATAAATTGTTTAAGTCAGGATGACTGAGGTTGAGTGAAGTTTAGACTCTTTGTCATTCATATTCCATTGAACTATAATCCATCACCTGTAAGAGAATTAGTTTATGTTCTGACCCTGATCCCCCCCCCATGAAAAACCTAAGATAGCACCCTTTTCAGTGACTTGATGGTTTATAACGGAACCCACTGGCATTGTCCAGTTGTGGTTTGTTAAAGTACAAGTTAACAAATAACAGCAGATTCATATATTGTATGTTTAAGGAACCACTGAAGGTACCACTCTGTTTAAAACATTATTAAGAAATCCACAGAAAATATTAAAATAATGTCCCACCTGACCTATAGTTAAAAATGAAAGAAAACAGTACCTTTCATGACTTTCCACTGACTGCAATATAAAGACTTCCATCAACAAGTATGACTACTTATTTATGTAATATTTTGAAGACTGACTTAGAAAATTCTTGTCATCTTTGGATGACATGTTATTCACTGTTCTTTAGCTTGGTCTGGGTGACATAGTAGTGCAGAGGTTAGCATTGTTCCCTCACAGCGAGATGTTCTCTGATTTGATTCTTGGTTGGGGTGCCTTCTGTGTGGAGTCTGTATGTCCTCCCTGTGCTTGCGTGGGTTTCTGCTTTCCTCCCACTTAAATTGGCAGTAGGTGTGAGTGTGTGCCTTCTGAAGAAGGTTAGGATCCAGGCTGCCAACCTGACAAGGTAAAACTCTACTGCCACTTGTTCTGCAGATTTATGTTCTGCTGTGGTGACTTCTAATGGGAGCTGCTGAAAGGAAAAGAAGATGTTCTTTAGCTTGGTCTAGGAACTATTTACTAGTTTTTTGCTTAGTTTCTTATCTTCACTTATAAGTATGCTTTAGCATTATAACTGTGTATTTCTATAGATTTAGATTATAGTTAATTTTTATAGTTTATCTATTTCTGTGCATAAACTTCTTTTTACTATAATGTTTAACCTTTAATATTCTTGTTATTGTATTGTTATGAATGCTGTCTAGAATAATTTTATTCTTTCTTGTCTTGCCTTTCCTTTGGACCAGTCCACCTACTCAGTTAACAAAGATAAAATTAATACAATAGCTGTTTATAGACCTACACAGACCTCCCATAAAGCAGACTGCCTTTTAAAAGTCCCAGGCCCTGATTCCTGCCTACAATTCAGGCCATTCTCAAGGGCAGAGTGCATAAATTAGTTCAGACTGGGCTGTCACACTCTATACTTCCAGGGTCTTTTAGAGAAGCACTTGCTGTCTCCCCTTTGAACCTCCACGTGAGGAATGAACTTCCTTGTTTTGGTTTTGTCTACCTTCCTTTTGTACAGCTAAATTGTCAATTAATACCTTATTAACTGTTAATACATAGTTTTTCTGACTAACTGTATAGAACATTCTGTCTCACAGGGCATGTATAAATGTGCATGCAACATTTTCAAAATCAGTGTATCACCCTCCCCCCCCACACACACACACACACACACACACACACACACACACACACACACACACTGATATATACATGCATATACACATATACAATGACAAGTTTCTTTTTTTGAAAAAATGCCAGAAAATATTATGAGTTTTAGAAGCAAAAGTGTGCATTTACTAAATTGAACAAAGGCAGGCTCACATTACAAATAATCTCAAATAAAAAAAAATAATATGACCTCTTCCCAGTCTGTTAAGCTAACAGCACAGTTCAGTGCAGTTCTATCTTCTTACCTAATATATTCACAGCTCCACTGTTTATAAACAATCACACAAACTCAAATGACAGTTTAAGGTTCCTAAACAGATCAGTAAAATGCAAGAAAATAAACAGCTTTTAAACTTACTGGTTGAGGAAAGGCTGTTACAAAATAACAGCCCTAATTTCCTAATTTGCACCTACAGTATTCCCTGCAGCACAGAATTCATAGTAGCATGAACACACATCCTTTCTTCAGTTTAGCAATTGCTTCTTCCCTGCATGAAAGTCCTTTTGTATAAGCTAAGAAACTTTCTTAGTTTTTTTTTAGTTTCCATACTGAATTCACTAAACATCTTTAGGTTAAGGTTTTTCCCTGGCAAACTCAATTCATTGAATTTAATGGGGCAAAAACATTCTAAAAGAAATTTCAATAAGCATCCTTGTCTCCTCTTTATTTCACTCTTCCTGAGCAGAAATACTCCATGTAAGCATGTGTGTGTGTGTGTGTGTGTGTGTGTGTGTGTGTGTGTGTGTGTGTGTGTGTGTGTGTGTGTGTGTGTGTGTGGTAGGCGGTTGAATATAGCTCACTCAAGATTTCCGTAAACTTTAGTTTGTCAGAGTAAGATCCACATTGATCTGTCTTACCCTTTTTAGGGTTAGGACCATATTGACAGCTGAAGTACTTACCCTTGATTAGGTGCATGACCTCAGCTTAGGGAGGTTCAGCAACAATATCAGACAGAGTAAAGTTCATACCTTGTCTTATGGCACACTGTCTCTGCCATTAGATACTATGCTTTGGTCATGCAAACAGTATCAGATAGAGAATGAAGTCCGTACATGACTGACAGTGCACTGTCTCTGCCATTAGATTCTATGCCTTGATCACGTACACAGTATTAGAGGGGAGACAAAAAGATCCACATGAGGAGTGCCCCACTAGTGGATAATGTCCAGAAATGCATCCCGGTGAAGCATCCATTCGTGGGACTGAGTTAAGGACCTGCTCAGAGTATCTGCCACAAGGTTCTGACCGGAAGGCATATAAACTGCCTGAATGATTCCATACCAGAAGTGCCAACCGACAAAGAAGATAAGATCTTGTTCCCTCCTGTTTGTTGATATACCACATCACAGTGGTATAGTCTGTGAATAATTTGAGATGCCCTGGACAGAAAGAGGAGGAAAAGCCTGAAGAGCAAGCAGAAGAGCTCTCATCTGTTTGCTCCTTCTGCTGATGAGGTGACCACACCCCTTGTACTTTTAGGGAGCCAAATGTTGCCCCCATCCCATGTGTGAAGCATCTATGAACAATTCCTGAGATGGAAGAGAGGGTTCGAAAGGGATCCCTGGATTTAGAGACAACTGCTGAGTCCATCAGTGAAGCTCCTGTCTGAGACAAGGAAGAAGAGGAACTACAAAGTCTACAAGATGTACATGTTGGAGCTACAATGACAGCAGAAACCATTGAAACGTGAATTTTGGCCAGATGGAGCATTGGAATAGTGGATACCATGAAACCCAGAGATCTCAGAAACTCCCTGTTGGTAATGAAAGCCAGAGGAAAAAGAGTTTGAAAGAAAGAAATAAGAGTTAAGGTATTTGGATGTGGCAGGGATGCAAGCATTGCCATTGTCTGAATCCTGCAGTCCATGATCCTGAGAAGGAGTCAGAGAAGATTTTTTTTAAATTTATAGTAAACCCCAGGCTCTGAAGAAGGGAAACAGCGAAATGAAGATTATGCAAAAGGGCCTCTGGAGAGGATGCCTGAATCAACAGGTCATCTAAGTAAGGAATTATTTGGATCCCTCAGAGCCTGTAAAATGTAATCACAGGAGCAAGGCATTTGGTGAACACCTGTGGTGTAGTAGAAAGGCCAAAGGGCAAAGCAGAGACCTGAAAATGCCAGGAAGCCACAGAGAAACACAAAAACTTTCTAAAAAGAGGATGGATTGGAATATGGAGGTAAGCATCCTTGAGATACCCGAGACACCATATAGGCCAGAGAAAGGAAAAGAGAAAGAGGAGTGCGGGAAGAGGCAGATAGTCATACAGCACCTGGTTTGTCCAGAAAGGAAAACTTTGGAGTCCTTGAAAACTGAGTAGCCTTAGCAGGAGGAGCCTGTTTGTCACTCTTCCTATCTTTACTAGAAGGGCGGCATTGCCTAAGAACAAAGGGAGATTTAGAGGGGTAGTTTCTCTGACATTTAGGCACAGGTGAAACAAACACATGTTCAAGCTCCTGTAAGGCCTTACCCTTATCCTGAAGGGACTTAAACAAACCAGCAGCAGCTTACTCAAACAAAAGTGTACAATCCAGAGGAGCATCCATCAACTTAGGTTTAATATCATCATGTAGAAATTGAAGCCTAAGCCAAGAATACCTCATAATCACTGAACTAAAAACTGCAGCCCTAGAAGAGGCATCTACTGCATCATAACTACATTTAATAGAATGACAAATGACTTGAGTGGAAGTCCCTTGCAAGGAAAGAACAGAAGTTTTACCCTCAGAGTCTGGAAAATCAGAAATAAGTTGACAGGCCTGAGCAAGAAGAGCCAACACATACCTAGACATATGGGTCTGATAATTAATATCTCTAAAAACTGGGGTTGCAGAAGTGTAAACCTTCTTACCCAGCCTTTCCAGTGGACGTCCCTGGTCATCAAACTGGAAATAAATAAATATATATATAAGTGTAACAACGTAATTTGACAAAACCCAAATGTTTTGTTAAATCTCCAGTGTTCTCTTTTTCAGTTTGCTTGTGATAGAAACAGTTAAGTTTAGGCCCGGATGATTTGTGGCATCCAGTCTAAACTGCTGGCACATTTCCCTATTGTCTAAAAGGTGATCAAAATGGTACAGGGTGTCCTCTTGTTTGCTATTGCAGTTATGTTAAAATGAGAGCTTGATATTCTGTTTAAACTTCTCCTTTTTAAGCACTACATTGGATACTTCAGATTCTTGGATGACCTTTTGATTATTTGAGATGACATCGTGGACCATGTACTGTTTTAAAAAGGAAGAGCTTGTATTTGTGGTATCTGTATCCACAGCTTTAAATTAAATCACTATGACGACAGGAAATGCTATGTTGTGATTGGTTAAGTTAGGAGGTGTTTCTATTTCATTCACGTTTTTATATGGAGGTTCTTTTACTATCATTCATGGTTCTGATGATGTCTTTAATGGAAGACGAAAGAGCTTATCCTTGAATGTGTTATTTTTTGTTAGTTTTCACTGAGTTTCAATGCAAGTCTTAGAATAAAGACATTGTGAGACAATCTCGGCTGAAGTGGCTGGCTTTTTGGAAGTTTTGATCGATAAAATCCATAGTTTCAAAAATAACACACAAATGGTCTGGCTACCCTAGCTCTGAAGATGTTCTGCAAGATATTTTCTTTAATTTGTTAGGAAGTGTAGGCTAATATGTCCCGCCAGCACACGCTAGAACTTAGCTGGATTAGTACGGATGGACGGTAATGATTTGGTAATGGCTTGAAAATCAACCGACGACCACGCCCTTGGTACTACAATGGTCGGTGGTTCCTGTGCATTTCTAGCATGGGCTGGGTTAGGTACCTCCCTCAATGGTAACAATCTGTCGTCATCTGATGACTCTGACTCTGAGTCTGGATTAAATTTATCCGGCCGAAAATATCCATCCCCACTGTCAATTATAGCGGGGAACTGGCCAAAATGCCTTCGTCATTGTAAATGTTGCCTCCCTTTTCCCTTATGATAGGGTTTAGATTTAAAGTACATTACAGCTTTTGCTTCCTTATGCATCTTACTATGAGTTCTTGGTCCCTCTTTTTTATTACTTGTTTTTGGATCAGATTCACTAGACTGACTGTCCGCAGCTTGTTCTCCATCCCTAGTGGTGGAATCTGGCTGCTGTATTTCAGCTCTTTGTTGAGCAAGGGGGGGGCTGATACTGCGGTGGTGCAGTCGGTGGTGGAGGAAACCACGCATTATTGTCCTCTGATGATTCAGTTATTTGCAATTTAGCTAATTCCTTTACAGGATAAAGCCCCTTAAAGGGTGGGTCCTTCAAACATTTACCATTTACTACATCTAAATTACTGGCAGTGTGTTGTAATTACCTCACTTGCTCTTTTAGTTTTTGCTGATTATCCTTTAGACTACTGATAACCGAATCTTTTTCTCTTTCTTTTGCCTCTGTCATCTAATCATTAAATGCTGCCCAGCACAA
The DNA here is from genome assembly GCF_019279795.1 of Protopterus annectens. Lineage (NCBI taxonomy): Eukaryota > Metazoa > Chordata > Ceratodontiformes > Protopteridae > Protopterus > Protopterus annectens. Next base: position 36,378,639 of record NC_056737.1, read on the forward strand.
CCCTTGTATTTTTTTCCCTTTTTTCTTTAACTTTCCCTGGAGATTAAGCAAAATATTTTTATTAAAACTGCCATTTTCTGGGAAGGTGAGTTTACCATCACCCTTAGTGAGGGCGATCCACTGACTTATAAACATACAACTGTCCCGGGACACACGAAAATACATATAACCAGCTGGTGTGCCTCTTTCTGACTCCTTTATAGTTCCCACAGTCACTCCCATTTTCATACAATAAGCTATACTGTACTGTACAGATTTAGCTGTGACATTTTCTAAGCATCATTTTCCCCACTGTCGTATCTCCTTTCACTCTTATGTCACCAGTTTTTCGTTTTAACCCACACTCATACTGCACAATCAATAGCAGAAAAGAAATACATGCTACTTACCTCAAAATGACTGAATGAGAGGAATTATTTTATTCCTGCAAAGTTATCAATACCAAATTTTAAAGCAGGTGAGTACAGGAAATGAAAGAAACACTGCAAAAAAACGAAAATTCTGTCATTGGCCCTTTAACTAGCAGTATTTCATTCAATTCCCAACTGCTGCAGCTGTTGTCAATTCATATCCGAGTAAACGGCACCAATTGTTGTGTTAGCTTTTACCTTAAATAAAGACAAGACAGATTTTCCTCTCTTTCAGTGGTATTTATTACACACGTGTAGGAGCCTCATGGAAAGCACCAGGGAGACTCCCAGAACAAAAGAATGCATAAGCTTATATACTGGTAATACTGTTGACAATACAAAAATATGAAACTGGACCAATTAGATCAGTAGAAAAGACAATTAACCAATCAGTGGTTTACTTGTAGGCTTAAAGCAGTTCACATTACTACATCTCTAGGCAGAAAAAGAAAATCGGATGAACTTCCATATAAGGCACATTTCCTGCTTTCAAGCAGGCTCTTGTTTTTAAGTCCTTTTCCACTACTCACAGTTTACTCAGAGTTCACAGTACAAAGTCCATCTTAATGCAAGCAGTTTGTCACATACTCACTTTCGTTAAGCACATGCTTTAGCCGTTCATATTCTACAATTGTAAAAGCTAACACAACAGAAGCCAGACTACATCCAATACCTTACTACCCCTAGTATTCAAAGTTACAATCTGTGAGTATCCCCAAGAGATGCTCTCACTCTCCCCTAGAAAACCTCCTAAGCTGGGCAAACCTCTCCCTACCCCAAGAAACTATAATCCTCTGTGACTTTAACATTAATTGGCTATCTTGTAATACTAACCACCCAGCCCCCCACCTAAATCTCCATGGGTTCACACAATTAATACAATCCCCCACCCAGATCAATAATCATCCTAATAATCACACCACTCTTGACTGGATCCTAGTCAACAAAGATTCTCACACTTACCTAGCAGGTTGTCTACCTGACTACTTCAGTGACCATTCCCCAAGCTTCCTACTAAGGCATCACATAAACAATATCAAGCCTATTACGCACAGGCAAATTCAAAACAAAGCTAACTTCAACCCCCACTCCTTTACCGCCTCCCTCCAAAAAATTAACTGGTCATCACTAAAATACCTCAGTCTAGATGAAGCTGTCCATTTCTTTAACAGCACCTTTCTCAACATCCCCAACACCCATGCCCCCTTAAGAAACACCAAAGTCAGAACTAAAAGCTCCCCCTGGCTACAAAAAACACCAGAGACCTAATGAAAACCAGGGACAAAGCTTGGGAACACTGGCACCTAACAAAAAACACTCAGATAGACAATCCTTCTTGGTACTACGTAATAAGGTTAAAAAACAAATAAAATTTGACAAAGCACTATACTATCAGACCTCTCTAAACTCTTCCAACCATAACCCAAGGTAATTATGGTCTACAATTAACTCTATCCTTAACCCAGGCAAAGTAAACACCCCCCCCTGACATCTATCCCTCCCTCCTCCTGCAGTATAGCTGAATCCTTCAACAAACATTTCACAGAAACCATTCTTTTTCTTACCAAACAACACTTCCCTACATCAGCTCCCCCCCATGCCAAACACCAATCCACCGCATCCTGCCTTCTCTTTCTCATAAGTGCACTCCTCCTTCATAAAAAGGCTTCTGACAAAACTCAAACTCACCAAACTAGCAGCTGACAACCTCCCTGCCAAATATCTAAAAATAGCTGACAAGGTCCTTGCATACCCTGTTTCTATATTAATCAACTATTCCATATCAGAATCCCATGTACCATCTTTATGGAAAATATCCCACGTCATTCACCTCCATAAAGGTGGCCCCTTCACTGATCTCTCCAATTATCGGCCCATCGGCACCCTCTCTCCCCTCTCCAAGATACTAGAAAAATGTGTCAACAATCACGTCTCTAACTAGCTCTTAACCAATAATCTCCTCTCTAATACCCAACATGGCTTCAGGCCATATCACAGCATGACCACTGCTCTGGTCTCCTTTACTATCACTATCCTTCAACACAGAAACAATGGCCTCTTCTCCTCTGCTGTATTTCTAGATCTGTCTAAGGCCTTCAACATTGTATTGCACAAACTACTACTCTCTACTCTCTTCAACCTTTCTTTCTCCAAACCAGCAACCAGCTAGTTCCACAACTACCTCCACAGCTGCCAGCATTCAGTTGTCTGGGAAAACAGCCTCTCCACTCATCTTCCAGTTACCCTTGGTGTCCCCCAAGGCTCCATCCTTGGCCCCCTTCTATTCTCCCTCTTCACTAACAACCTGCACACTGCCACCAAACAAGCAACTCTCATACAGTATGCTGACAACTCCATCTGCTCTGCCCCCACTTTACCAGAACTCCAACAAATCACACAGGAATCATTCTCATCCATAGAAAGCTTGCTATCTAACTCCCAGCTCCTACTTAATGCCAGTAAGACCAAACTCCTCATCTTCCAGCCATCCAAATCTACCCCAAACTCCCACATTTTAATATATCTGCCAAAGACAATATCTCCATCTCTCCATCAGTCCACACCAAACTACTCAGTGTGGAAATTGACAAAAATCTCAAAGTTGGCACTCACATATTTCTTACAGTAAAAAAAGTTCACAAAAGACTTGATGCCTTATATTAGAAACAACCAATACCTCCCCAAGACAGCTAGAATCTCTATTGCCAATTCCCAGCTAATCATCACCTTACTCTATGCATCTCCCATACTTACTAATCTTAGAAAATCAGACTTAAACAAACTAGAGACGTGCTACAACAAAGCTGCAAAATATGCCACTTGTGCTCCCTACCGCAGCCACCGCTGTGTCTCCCATAGAGAACTAGGATGGCTCGAGCTCCCACAACTCCTTCACCTAAATCAACTCTCCTTTGCCCACAAAATAGTAAATGACCCACTCAAAATCCCATCACTTCAAACACTCCTCCAACCCTATTACTCCTCCAGACCCCTACACTCCAGCAACAAAAATCTCCTCCAGATCACCAAAGCCAAAAACTCACCAGGAGAAGCCCTATTTTCCTGTGCCATATCCAAGCTTTGGAATAACCTTCCCCCAACCATCACTACCCTAACTTCCAGCAGTCACTTTAAAACTGCACTTAAATCACACCTAAATGTCCACTGGTTCTGCCTTTGCCCAAACCCTGACTAAATACCCCTACCCCTCTGCTCTCTTTGCTCTCACCCCCACTGCGGTCCAACTAACTTAATTACTATATACTAGTTCTCTGCTTAGTTAGTACACATCAGCCTATTACTACTGTGTACTGTGAGCTTTTAGCTTATTAGTAGTGTGTAACGTTCAGCTGTTTTATTGCTTAAATTTATGGCAGTTTGTATTGTTTACAATTTTATTGCTTTTGACTATAACTATAACTGTACCAAATGTTTTCTCCTGTACTATGAGTCATCTTCCTTATTACTGATTGTATATTACTCATATAAAAATCTGTGGAGCTTTTCTCCCCGGGCCTCCGCTGAAAAAGCACCTGTGTCCAGACAGAATTTCCCGGTAAATAAATAAATAAATAAATAAGAACTTATTTTAAAATTTACTAGATGATAAAGGTATTGACCAGTGAATATTAGGAACATTTAAGTCTCCAGCAATTATACCAAATTTCTCAAAACAAATGATTATTTGGTGACTCAACATATCATCAGTTTCTTCAGGTGAATTTGATGAACAATAAAAAGGGCCACATTCTTATTTCCACCTTCACTAGTTAATTTCACAGCCCTAAACTCCAGCTTCTCATCACTTGAAACTAGTACAGAAGAAAAGCTTGTAGAAATGTAAATGGATACCCTCCCTCTCTTATTAAGCCTATAAGTATGATGTCAACTAAATCTTTGATATTCAGGGGGTTATTGTTACGACTAAACCACATTTAAGTTATAAACAGAATAGCAAAAGAAACATTTGCTAATTAAGCCACTAGGTCAGCTAATTTGTTGTTAAGACTACATGAATTAGTTAACTGACATTTTAAGGAATTCTTTTTCCCATTCACAATAATCACATCCTCCATCCAAAAAAATGTTTTAACTAGTTTTGTCAAATAAGTACACAACACACGATTGCCCACAACTCAAATGCAACAAATCATTAGCAAAGTAACCATATTTGATATTAAAAATTTCCCAAAGTTGAACAGAATTTACACAATACTTCAAACATTCTATTCTAATAAAATTAAATGTTCTAGCTTTTAAGTGCATTTTACTGTAAAATCTAGGAACTGGAAAAAAGTCACAAAATACCAGTTTAATTCCACAGATTTTAACTAGATCAAATATGTTACCCACAGCTTTCTGAAAACTGGACTCACTTGACTACATTGCATCCTTAGACCCTCCTACAATGATAATTGCCTCATATCACAGGTAGCTATTGCATATTTTTCTTGTACTATTCCTTATGTCACCAAATGTACAGCTAAACAAGACACTGCTATCTGTTGTCTTTGAACCCTGTGGAGGATATTCTTATAGGTTCATAGGTAGGTACTAGGCTATTGGCCCTAGGGCCTATAGAAGCCTAGCCCAACGGTACCCTGGCTTTTGCCACCCAAGAAAATTATTTTCCTGTGCCCCTGTCAAGCAGAGCCACAGAAGTGATCCCCAGGGTGAATTTCCTATCTCCCATCCAATCTTCAAGATTTTTCTTGAAGAGTGCTAATGAGGAGCTTTGTTTGATATAGATAGGTAGTTTGTTCCAGAATATGGGGAAGTCTCTGAGACAGGAATCTATCCCTCCAGCATGTTCTGTTTATTGTGGTGACAAGGTTTAGGTCCCTAGAGCGTGTAGCTCAGAGGGATTGGGATTTCTTTACGTGGAGCATGTCCAACAGCTCTGGGTTTGACATAGCTTTGTATGTTAGGCAGAGATCGCCTCTGAGTAGGCGATATGTGACAGAGTAAAGCTGGAGTTTTTTGAGACGGTCTGCGTAGGGCATCTGTTTGAGGCCAGTAATCCTCTTTGTGAGGTATTTCTGTGGCCTTTCTAGTTGTTGTAGATGTCTTGTGAGGTACATACCAAAAGGGGCGTTGTACTCTATAATGGGTCTAATGAGAGATGAGTAGAGGGGAATAATTACCTCTTTTTTCCTGGATGAGAAACCTTTTGTGATGGTGTGCCACGTAGAAGGATTTCCTGACTACTGTGGCGACATGATTATCAAAGGAGAAACTACTGTCCACCTGTGTCCCAAGGTCTCTTATCACACTTTCGGTGTTAAGTAGACTACCACCTATGTCATAGTTCATGGGTACAGAGTTTTTACAAAAAGGGATGACAATGCACTGTTTGGCATTGAGCTTGAGGCCATGGCTTTGACACCAGGCATCTGTCTCAGTAAGGCCTTTTTGTAGGATGTCCACATCGCTAGGAGATTTGATTATGGCGCCTAGTTTGCAGTCATCTGCGAACTGTGTTAGCCAAAAACCTTCTATGTTAGCCTGTACTTCAGAGAAGTAGATACCAAACAGGAGAGGACCTAGAACTGAACCCTGTGGTACTCCACTTGTCACTGGTCTGAAGTTGGATTTAGAGTCTGCTACTTTCACAGTGTGACTTCGGTCAGTGAGCCAGTTGGCAACCCATCTTGTGACATAGGGATTTATACCTAATTTAGTGAGTTTGTCTATAATTCCAGAGTGGGGGATGGTGTCGAAAGCCTTGGTAAGATCTAGATAGGCTGTGTGTACCACCTTACCCTCATCTACAGCTTTGGTGACTGCTTCAAAGAAGTCTATCAGGTTTAGGAGACATGATCTGCCTTTTACAAACCCGAACTTGGTAGGGTCCAGAGTTTGGAGATTACCAATGTCATTGTTTATAAGTTCCATGATGATACGCTCCATTGCCATGCAGACCAGGCTCGTCAGGCTAATGGGGCGGTAGTTCTCGGGGTCCGTGGTGGCTCCCATAATTAGGATTTGTTTATCTTTCAGTACAGAGGAGTTTGTATTTAAATTGCCAGCAGTATCACTTAAATATATCCTACTAGATAAACTGTAGGTTAAGTTGATGGAATTACCACCAGGAGAAACTGTAGATTAAGTTGATGGAATTACCACCAGTAGAAACTGTAGGTTAAGTTGATGGAATTACCACCAGGAGTTCTCTCCAGTGTTTATTCTTCTTAACTTAAATCATCCATTTTATCTTTCTCTCATGTGGGGTGTTTGTTATTTAAATTAACAACAAGAGTGTGATTAGAGCTAACCTTGCAAACATTTCTTTCATTTGAAATGACAGTTACATCATGTAACACCTTACTTGAAGTAAATGAATCATTACCAACCGACTTTAGCTCCATACGCTGTCCACTGTAAGAGCTGTAGGGTTTTACAGTATCACCCTCAGTACCTTTTGTCTGACTACCACAGAACTTATTGACATAACCCCAAAATCAGTCTGAGTGGAGATATGAATAACATTGTTAGAGATTTTGTTGGAAGTCTGAGTAATGTTGTTTTCAAATTCTTAGCAAGAGGAAAGAGATTCTCACAGTTTAAATTATATCATTCTTGTTCTCACCACCTACACCTGTTGCATTTGGTACTGCCTCCAGTGAACTTTTACCATACATATTACAATTACTACATTTAACAAAATAAACCCTAGAAACAAGGTCATTTAGACAAAACCTGTCCATCAGGTCCATTTAACCAAGAGAACAGTAAAATAAAATAAAACTAATACACTAAAACTAAACTACTCAATTATAATCTACTAAACAGTAGTACTTACTGCCCTACACTGCCCAACATGCAGAAATGTGTCTTTGTGTCTCTGACGCAAGCTGCTAAACACATCTGCTCACGCTGAGCAGAACAGTTATAACGCAGCAAACATCTCAAGATAGGAACCCCCCCCCCCCGTTTCTCAGCACGTACTTTCAGAACTATAAATTAATAAAGCTTCTTCACCTGTGTCTTTAAAAGGACAGCCAGGGAAGAGTTCAGAGCATGCCAAGCACTCCCAGAGAGGTTCAAATGTGATATAATGATAAAGTGAAATGACAATGTGGGGAACTGTACTTTTTCAAAAGAAGGTCTGCTTTACAATCATTCCTCTCCTCTTCTGTCTAGCTGTGCTACACTTGCAAAAATAATACCTTCAGTATGATTAGAACCCTGCTATCTGTTTTATTCTGTCTGCAGCTTTAACTTGGTATAAGCTGGTTTCCTTTATTGGTATCTTAAAGGAACCTTTGAGAAAGATGGACACAAGCTGTGTTTCTACATAATTAAACTGGGCTGTTCTCAGAAATGTAAATGCTACATTTACTGGTCACAATCTCCAATGCCCAGGTAAGCAATCAAACTGGCATGCAGTGCATATATTTTAAAGTATATGGATGTTAGTAATAATTTTAATACAGTGTCAGATTTTAAGTATCTTAAAGTCTCTGCCAGCGCTGACTTAAAAATACAACGTTACACAAAATGACGTTTGTGAGAATCTCAAAATTGCTGACTGTGTGCAGTTTTTTCCCTAATGCAGCTGGAATAGAAGCTATGTAGTTGCAACTATGGATTCCTTAATAACACAGAAGAATGCTGTCCAAGTTGGTCTGCCATGCATAATTTATAACTTGTATTTTTAAAACTAATTTACTAAATTATCTCATGCATATTGGCATTCACTGAGTTTTTTTGACTTATGAACTGTGTCTTCATACTGTCTAGACTACCTGACTTGTATACTGATAGAAAAAAGCTAGGTTATCACTAGTTTAAAGGCAGCTTTTAATTTGCAAATGAAAGCATACATTCTGTATAATAAACTATGTTACCATACCCCCAAAAAATGCATTTTACTGTCTTGGGAAACAGTCACAGTATCCATATATGGACATGTGATAAACAGTGAAAACTCTTTTTTTGTCTCTTTGCAGAGTGTTTTTATAACTTTACATAATTTAAATGTATGCTTACCAAGATTCCACTATTTCAGAGCTGTAGTAGTATGTTTTGAGGAAGGGATCACTCTGCAATAAACAGTTTCACAAAGCTATAATCTGTACACTAAGTAAAGGCCTTCCTCAGGAAAATGCTGCCAAATCACTACAAGATGGTGGTTCCACGGATTGCGGTTTAGGCCACTGTTGTGGGAGCACACTTTAGGCTCTGTGCTACTATAATAATCACACTGTTGGGAGTATTGTCTATTACAGCATTTTATTTTATTTATTTATTTAACATTTGTTAACCGGGAAAGTCTGACTTGGAATGAAGCCAATTTTCAGCGGAGGCCCGGGGAGAAACGCTCCGGACTCTATTTTATTAAGAGTTTCTCCAGCAGGTTACTGACGTGTGCATACATTCTTGCTAATCCTTGCACTGGTTGAAGTAGTAAAATATGTAATTTAAAATTAGCTCATTTTCCGATGTTGATTGTTTTCAACAGCAAGCACTTAGCAGTTGTACCTTATTCTTTTCTCTTCCCCTGTATATATTTCCCTTCTGGGCCTGCTAACCCTTAAAACAACCACCCAATATTAGCCACACACATTTTCATTCTTTCTTTTTTTTTTTTTGTATGACAGGCTTTTTTTTTCCCATCAAGGGTACTTCTTAGGAGGGTGAATTTGGCTGTGGGAGACCATCATAGAGGTGGCTTCAGTGGTAGTCTATGCCTTAATGGCATCTGGTAAATGATAGCATTTTTTGGGGTGGCCATAATCTCTCCCCGGGTGGGGAACCAGTGACCCATATTACCACGTTAGCCTTTATACTCTCCTTGTGTGAGGGTATTCTTCTGTGCACCTATGATGCTGTCTACTGCATTTGAGTCTTGGTAGGAGAACACCTGCCCCTTATACATATTTTGCATTGCCACCCTCCTCTGAGTCCCAAGTTGTCCCCTCCCCTTGAAGACAGGCACACCTATCCTTCCCACACCAGTCTGAGCTGCTAAGTAAACTTGAGTAGCCTAGACCTTAGTCAGGGCTTTATCCCTCTATAACAGTAAAGTAGGCAGATTATTTTTTTTCTTTTTTAATAATAAACATATTTTTTGTTGTCACAGAAACAAAGTCAATAACAAAACATATATACACTTATGTACAGGTTTCTTTACCCACTAACATCTAATTAAATATATTCACTAACACACATGTAAATTCTATAAGAATTTCCCTCATGTGCCAGCAATCAAATCTGGTTCTAGGTGAAAACTAGTTCATGTTTTAGCCTCTCTGGTGGTATAAACGGTAAAGTCCTAACTGCATCCTAGGTGACCTGGGTTCAATTAGCAGTTTGGGTGACTGAAGAAGGGTCAGAGAGAGGTGAACATTCATTGATGATGCTCCCTGTGGGAGGGCATGGTCCAAAGAGGGTGAGTTGTCCTAGGACATAGTCAGTGAGTTGTTTTGAACTCATTAGTAGCACACTTCCTTTTTGCTATATTGAATCTCTCTGTTACTTTCCATTATAATAGCTAGTGAAATAATTCTGTACGGCTTTCATTTTCATACTATATTCTACCCTGTAGGTGGCTTCTGTTTCCTTTATTATCTGAGGTGGTTAATGTAATGTATAGTAGTACATTGGCCTCAAGATCCCCTAACAGCATTGCATACTTTACAATAGGCATGGTATATAACACTTTTAGAATAAACATTTTCCAGTGTTTAATTTGAAATGATTTGTCACAAGTTAAGGTACAGCTGTTTTATAATTCATTGATTGTTTGATTCTATAACTATAGTTTTTCAAGAACTGTATTCACTTTTGATTATTGCTTTCCTACAGTAAAAGAAAGACATTTTGCATTTTTAGTAACACTAAACCATAACCTTTGCCCCTCACCACCACCACTCATCCACCATTAGGAAACATCTTACCTTATTCAAACTGAAATAAAGTCAACCTTGGGAAGAATAACACATAAACATTGGGGGAAAAACTCACATTTATAACACAATCAATAATGAGTAACATTTAATCAACATTTAAGGTCTGGCAGTTGTAAGGAGTTGTTAACAAGCTGTTTCCTGTGGTCCAGTAGTGCAAGGTTTGATTCCTTCAGCTTACCGTTATCGTAATCTGACTGAGAGTGTTGTACAAATGTCAGGAAACATCTAAAAGTAAACAAATAACCTGTGTTGTACCCGCATGAGTCTGTGATATAGCTGAAAAAGGTCCAAAAATATGTATGACTGTTACATTCATCAGCATTTGCTGCCACGGAAAAAAAAAGGGAAAGGAACGTTTAGTGGGCGGTGGTACATTTTTCAGTTAAGCTTCACCACCCTGGCAGTAAACTGCATAAAGAAACACAACAGCATGTTTTTATTTTTTTTTTGGTGGGGGGGGGGGGGTTGTTTTACACGTTTTAATCCCAGAAACACATCTAAAATTAATTAATCAGATAACCTGTGTTGTACCTGTACGAGTCTCAGGGAAAACCGTTGACACAGCAGTGATATATATATATATATATATATATCTATATATATATATATATATATATATCTATATATACAAATATATCTATATATCTATATATATATCTATATATATCTATATATATATATATATATATATATATAATATATATATATCTATATATCTATCTATATATATATATATATATATATATATATATATATATATATACAAATATATCTATCTATCTATATATATATATATATATAGCTGAAAAAGTTAACCCCCCCCCCCCACATTTATGACCGTTACATTCATCAGCATTTGCTGCCACAAAGAAAAAAAAAAGAAAAAAAAAAAAAGAAAGGGAAAGGAGCATTCAGTGGGTGGCGGTGGCGCACTATTCAATTGAGCTTCACCACCCTGCCAGTCATCATTATCTTCTTTCGTCTGTTCCCGTTAGGGGTCACCACAGCGGATCATCTGTTTCCATTTCTTCCTGTCCTCTGCATCATGCTCTTTCACACCAACTGCCTGCATGTCCTCTCTCACCACATCCATAAATCTTATCTTAGGCCTTCCCCTTTTTCTCTTACCTGGCAGCTCCATCCTTAGTATCCTTTTCCCAATATACCCAGCATTCCTCCTCAGCACATGTCCAAACCAATGCAATCTCGCCTCTCTTGCTTTGTCTCCAAACTGTCCAACTTGAGCTGACCCTCTAATATACTGATTCCTAATCCTGTCCATTCTAGTCACACCCAGTGCAAATCTTAAGATCTTTAACTCTGCCACATCCAGTTCTGACTCCTGCCTTTTCATCAATGCTACCGTCTCCAACCCATATAACATAGCTGGTCTCACTACCCTCTTGTAGACCTTCCCTTTCACTCTTACTCGTCTGTCACAAATCACTCCTGACACTCTTCTCCACCCACTCCATCCTGCCTGTGCTCTCTTCTTCACCTCTCTTCCACACTCACCATTACTCTGAACTGTTGATCCCAAGTACTTAAACTCATCCACCTTTACCAGCTCTACTCCCTGCATCCTCACCATTCCTCTACACTCCCTCTCATTTACACACATATATTCTGTTTTAGCCCTGTTGACCTTCATTCCTCTCCTCTCTAAAGCATATCTCCACCTCTCCAGGGTCTCCTCAACCTGGTCCCTACTCTCACTACATATCACAATGTCATCTGCAAACATCATAGTCCACGAGGCCTCCTGTCTAATCTCATCTGTCAACCTGTTCATCACCACTGCAAATAAGAAAGGGTTTAGAGCTGATCCTTGATGTAATCCCACCTCCACCTTAAATGTATCTGTCACTCCCACCGCAGTCCTCACCAATGTCACATTACCCTTGTACATATCCTGTACCACTCTTACATACTTCTCAGCAAATCCTGACTTCCTCATACAATACCACAACTCCTCTCTAGGCACCCTGTCATATGCTTTCACAAAGTCCACAAAGACACAATGCAACTCCTTCTGACCTTCTCTGTATTTCTCCAACAACACTCTCAGAGCAAATATTGCATCTGTAGTGCTCTTTCCTGGCATGAAACCATACTGCTGATCACTAATCATCACCTCCCTTCTTAACCTAGCTTCCACTGCTCTTTCCCATAACTTCAAGCTGTGACTGATCAATTTTATCCATCTGTAGTTACTGCAGCTCTTCACATCACCCTTATTCTTAAAGATAGGTACCAAAACACTTTTTCTCCACTCCTCAGGCATCCTCTGACTTTCCAAAATTTCATTAAACAATCTGGTTAAAAATTCCACTGCCATTTCTCCTAAGCACCTTCATACTTCCACTGGTATGTCATGTAGGCCAACAGCCTTTCAATTCTTCATCCTCTTCATAGCTGCCCTTATTTCCTCCTTGCTAGTCTGTTTCACTTCCTGATTCACTATCCCCACATCATCCAACCATGTCTCTCTCTCATTATCTTCATTCATCAGCCCTTCAAAGTACACTTCCCATCTACTCAACACACTCTCCTCACTTGTGAGTATGTTTCCCTCACTGTCCTTTATCACCCTTACCTGCTGCACATCTTTCCCAGCTCTGTCCCTCTGTCTAGCCAATTGGTACAGGTCCTTTTCCTGGCAGTAAACTGCATAAAGAAACAACAGCATGTTTCTATTTGGGGGGGGGGGGGTTTACACATTTTATTGAAAACTCTGCAGAAAAAAAAGATGTATTGTTAAAGGAAACACATTATATAACACTTATAAATCACTAACGGTCAGAAAACAAAATCGGGAAGCAAGTGGTATTATCGCAAAAATCTGGTTGCGATAATACGTAAGTACCCATCATTTTACCCCTGACATAGTCCAATCACTTTTTTCTTCTCTCTTCAAAACATTATGTGACAAAAGGAGATACTGCCAGTACAACTAGCTGAAATTTTGTAAATAATTATATGTCATTATATGTCATTAGTGAATATCAAAATGATTTATATAAGATGTTTGTGTTACAAATGCATCAGAACTGTATGTCAGGTGTATATCAAACTGCTCTGTACAGATGTTTGTGTTGAAAAGTTATTTGCAAAATGCTGTGTTTAAAATGTATCCACAGTATGCCTTCTAGAAGAAATGTACTTGAACTATTGTAACTGTCTAAATGTATATATTTTAACAATGGAAACTGGAATGCAGTAGGTTAACCTCAGTCCAACAAACTTAAGAAGAATACCTGAAATGAAATTACTTTATAGGCTAGGTCATAAAAGATGGTATCTTTCAGTTCTCAATGTAGCAAGAGACATAAGTCAGTGCTAGGAAGCTTTCTGTATTGCCTTTAGGTTGAACTAATTACTAGTCTTGAATACATGAAGGAATGCAATTGTTTTATGACTTCCAGCATCTGCCAAAGATCTGAGCAAAGTATTTATCTATTTATTTTTGCAGGCAGATGATAAACGCTGCCAGCTTCTAGCTATGGGGTTTTTGGCCTGGAAGCTAGCAGAAGTCAGATAACAAGAAGTGATGTCATCTTGCAAGCTATCCCAGCATTAATATTTGGGTTATTATTTTGAGAAGTCTCATAGTGAGACACAGCATTCTGTATTCAGTCTCGGACTTCAACAAAAAACCCATTCACCATACATCTGCCTTGCTATATTAGTAAGTTCTTAGGTTACAGTATAATTATCTCAGATTCAGTGAGGAATATAGTGAATCTTGGTTTAGATATTTTTCTTTCTCTGTTTGAGACTGTCCTGCAATGCTGTTTTAAATATTTCCTGTGGTTTGAACTCTGATGTTATCGTTGTGAATATATATCTAGTATTGTCTTGTTCTTTTATTATTTATTATTAAATATATTTAAACCTTTCATTGTGGCTGATGTGTACAGAGATATTTAAGTTTTGAGAGTACTTGCATATTTATTTGGTGACACTGTGTGGGCCACTCCTAATAGCCTTGCTCTTGGTCAAACTACCATTTGTATTAATATTAATATTACACAGTAGCATTGGACACCCTTTGTTAAGGGCTCTAAAGTAGCTGATAAGGAGTGACTGATGGCAGTAAGAATGACCTTATAGTCTGGGCAGAAGGGGGCATAGCTAATAAACCTGTGCCAGCCTTTCCCAGGTGTTTGTGTGTGTATAAATCAAACCTCAAAGAGTGTGTGTGTCAGCTACTTGGGCAGGGATATGAAGCACTAGCTGGACAGAGAGGGTGCCGGAGGTCTTGGCTTAGTCACTCAGCTGAGATCTCAACTCTATAGCTGTTCCAGTGGGAATTCTTATTGGGGATCTGGAAAAGAGGGTGAAACCAGCACCAGACTGATTGTGGTCTCTGTGTGCTCTTTGGGGAAATTGCACTTGATGCAGAGATATTGTGTGTGTACTTGTCATCCCCTCAGGGAACGTTTCCCACTTTTGCCACTGCTGAGGATTGAGGCTCCTTGATTACTGGTCCAGTGGAGGGTTGTCACACATTATATAATCTTAAATTTCATTTTTTGTGCTTTAAGTTCCATTTCAGTAGGATGCTGTACATGAGACATTAAACCATGGCCACATCTGCTTGAGTTGGTGGTAGTTTGGGTGTATGTAAAAGATTATTCAGCACTTATTGAAATGAACAGGGGCTGCTTCATTTACACATCTCATTTATGTTGGTACTCAGTGTAGTATTTTTATTGGAGCTTTTTTTTTACTGTATTTAGTTTTTGAGTTTTTCTCCTTGAGCCTCAGCTGAAAAGAGGCAGTTGTCTGTATTCCCATTTGGGCCATCCTGGTAATCAAATTAAAATAAATACATCTCATATATTTACATTATTTACATATTTTTCATATTAAACACCTTTTTATGAAGATTTTACATTCTCTTATAGGCTTTTGTCTTTAACACTTCTTGCCTTTCTACCCTTCGGCCACAAAAGCCTTTTTATTTTTATCATCACTTCACCATCACCCCTTATTTTATCAGAAAGTAATTCCTGACATTTTTGTTTCTGTACACATCATATTGTCAAGAATAAAACTTTATCCCATTTCTGTTTCTACTATACTATCCCTTTATATTTATCATGCAATACTATGTTCACACCAGTTTCTTCAAACCCTTTTCCATTTCTAAGTTTCTTTAAAAGTCCAAAAAAACAACATTGAGATCTGTCTTCCACATTGCATATATTGCACATTCTCTATTCCACTACTATATATTTTCGTATTCCATTTAACAGGTAATATATGTAACAAAATCTAGCACAAAAAAGTCCCGCCACCCTTCATGAATCCCCTCAAATCTCTTCTGTGTTTCTTTACTTGCATTTTTGCATCAGTTCCTAATTATTCCCTTGGCTAAACAAGCTGTTTCTTCTTTCAACATTTTCTTACATCAGCTTTTCCTCACCAACTTAATTTTCCACATTCTCACTTTTAATTTCATACTATTTTTTTTCAGTAGCTTTACACTCTCTTTTCCTTTTTGATTTACTTGCTCCGATTCATACATATTCACATTTCTTAACAATTATATTATTATTACTGTTTCTTTTTTTCACGTATTATCTTTAAAACAAAACAATGAGTCATATTACAAGATTTCTTAGGCTAAAATGCCCATTTACATTTACTGCATTTAGCTTTGATTCTGAAAAAAGTAAAGAAAACAATTGCAAATTCATTTACATGGGACTAGAAAACGTACACTTCATGTAAAAAACTTCTCCAAATTTCCCCAAACACGTTATATATATTTAATGTTTTAACATGCAACTGAAAACCTTCAACCATGTTGTTTATTTAACTTCAAGCCTACTTTTTCCAACAAATGTTTTGTCTTTACTATTAATTCCCTCATCCAAAAATTATTCTTGGCTATCAATGGAAATCAGCTGCATAAGACCATATTAAAGATAACCTCTCATTATCTCTTATGCCCATAGTGCCTCCTCCCAGTCCTACTCACAAGTTTGTATTATTGCATTTAGCAGCATCACAAATAACCACATACTCAGTGGATATCTTTCTTTATCCCTGTTTATCACCACATACTTTCAGTGCTGTAAATTAACAAAATAAAAAAAAAATCTTCACCTGTATCATTAAAAGGGCAGCCAAGGAAGAGTACATGGTGCACTAAGCACCCACAGAGAAGCTCAAATAACTTCCAGTACTGAGCAGAACATTTACAATGTAGGAAACAGCCCTAGATAGGAAGACTCCCCCATTTTGCATACTTTCATTGACACCCATGACACCTCATAAACTGACCAAAATACTTTTAACATTATCTTTCCAGTCCCATATTTTACATTTTCTACATTTCATTATGATTAATATTATTAACTGCTTTTGCAGCATGGTGTGCAACCACGCTCCCTTCTGCTTTTTCCCTTATACAATCTATCATCTCTTACATCACAAGAAGCATTTTAGTCATATTTCTGTACTCCACCTCAATATACACTCTCACTTATTACTTCTTCTAGAACTGTCAGTGTTTTTTTTTTGAATAATGCTACAAAATATTTTATAGTGAGTGTTGCCTAACAATATAGGCTGCTGATTTATTTCCTTTCTTTCTATATTTTTCCATATAAAATTTATCCATCCCACCACTACATTTTTCCTTTTATTCCTTCACTCATTCATCCATTCATTTGTAACATCCAAAAAAACCTTCTTCTCTGATTCAGACATATCTTTATAAAACACATATCCTGAGCCATCTGCTCCAGGTGCAGAATATTCTTTCACTTTTATTTCATTGTTCACTTCCTTTCTTATAATTCCCTTTTTATTTCTTCTGATACGTCATTCTTTCCTGATCTTTTTTGCTTTCCAATTATCCTTTCTACATGATACTCCTCATATCCTTTATGCATACCTTTCCACAATGCCCATTTTTTTTTGTTTATTCATTATCTCTCCCGCCTCCTTTGTCATATCCATTTTTCTTTCATTAGATTTTCTCTCTTCCCCCCAAAAAAGTGGCACTTCATTTTTCCTTGCCTTCATAAAAAACACTTTGTTTAAACAGTAACATTTTTACTTTCTCTTTATTATCATCATATAATCTTTTCCCTCCTTTTTCAAAATTCTCCCTTGCTGACTCTTAATACTTTTTCACAAGTCTCCTTCTGCCTCACATATTTAAGCTTGTATTTTATCTTTTCATTTATTTCAACTTAAATATATATTTTTATGGTTCTGTTTATAGAGCAGCCACCAGTATGTTAAATATTTGTCTGTAAAACTGTTTTACTGTTAAATGATCATTCTGTAATTGCATTCTTTCTTTAAGACATTCATTATTTGTTAGTGTTCCTGTTTCTCATTCCCTCTTTATTGCTATTTCATTTTCTTCTATGTTGTCCACACTGCCCTGTGATCAGAAAAATCTGTGTCTTCCTACTACCCTGTTGCTTCTTTCATGTTATCTGATCATAATATAAAATCTATTTCTGTTTCCTCTCTTACATGTAAAACTCATTTCTTTCCCTAGTCTTAACCTGACATTCTTCATCAATTTCTTTTTATCTCAATAGCTTGTGTAATTTTCCATTTTTCCATTCTTAAATTACAGTTAAAAATCCCTTAACAGAATAATACATAAATTAACTATAACATACTTCTTTATTTCTTCAAATTCCATTTCTTTCCTCAACATTTCTGTATGGATACGTCACAACTGATATAACTGGCTTCACTTTTTTTCTTATATTTTAAGTAGATTTGAAGTTAAATAAACTGCTTTTATCACACTCATAAAGTTTTCAGCTAATAAAAAGAATTCAAATGTCAGTTCATGCAAAGGTTCATTTCCTTGATGTGTTATGTAACAGTTTAAGTCCCAATAGGAAAATGTCATTACCCAGAATACATTACCTAACAACAGGCTCTTCTTTTTTATTTAATTTTTACCACAGGCCTCTTTTGGAAATCAGGCATCTTACCTATCTGCTCCCACTGAGTTTATTTTCCTGTATTTAAATGTGTGTGTTGTTGATTCACTGCCAGCATTGTTACATACTTTTATGAAATATTTAGTCCTTCTGTACTAACTTTCTCTTCTTGAACTGGTTCCTCCATATTGTTTATATCTCTAGTGTGGTGCATACCATTAGAACCAATTATTCCACTGTCCGAACATCCTTCCTGATATCACCACTATTGCATCCGTTACTTTAATCTCATCATCTTTAGCTACTAGTCACTGAATGGTCTGAATATTGTTTCTAGGTGATAATCATTAATCATGTGACACCCTGACCCCATGTACAAAATGGTAGAAAGGGGGTTGTTTGCAATGTTGATTGGCATTACAAAGCACTCAACTTTCCTAACTAATATTACATTTCAATGCACTACAGTGCATTTTACTTTTCCTGTTGACAGCACTGTTTCCTTTTCCCTCACCATTCCAAAGTGTTTTATTTTACTAGCCTCATGCATCTTGCATCCAGTAAAAAAATGATATCCAAATTCATTCTTTATACCAATCAAGAACCAATATTCTTCTCACATCCTTTTGTATACTATTCACATGTAATTCTTTTTGTATTTCTTCCTTTTTTATCACTGACTTGCCTCATTTCAACTTCTTTATTTATCACCTGCTCTTCTCCCCAATCTTTAACATCTGACTATTCCTCTACATTTTGTTCCCCGAGCACCCCTTACATACTTCCTACAACTAGCCATATAGTTCATAGGTTCATATGAGTGTACTAGGCTAATGGCCCTGGGGCTTTTATAAGCCTAGCCATAGGATTACCCTGGCATCTTGCTACCTGACCTTAGTTCCTAGTGCCTTTGTCGAGTAGAGCCACTGGAGTTATCCCTGGGGTGAATTTTTTTATTTCCCATCCAATTATCAAGATTTCTCTTGAAGAGGGCCAGTGAGGTATTCTGCTTGACATGTATGGGAAGTCTATTCCATAGCATGGGCAGTCTCTGGGTTATGAACCTGTCCCTCCAACATGTTCTGTTGATTTCGGTAATGAGGTTGAGGTCTCTGGAGCATGTGGTGTGGAGGGAGTGGGATTTCTTTAGCTGTAGCATTTCTAACAGAGCTGAGTCAGACATGGCTTTGTAAGTCAAGCAGAGATCGCCTCTAAGTAGGGGATAGGAGGCAGGGAATAGTTGGAGTTTTTTCAGTCTGTCCATATAGGACAAGTGTTTAAGGCCTAGGATCCTCTTTGTGAGGTAATTTTGCGGCCGCTCCAGTTGTTGCAGGTATCTAGTGAGGTACATGCCAAATGGGGCATTGTACTCGAAGATTGGCCTAATGAGGGAAGAGTAGAGGGAGACAATGACCTCTTTCTTCCTGGATGCAAAACCGTTAGTAATGAGATGTGCCACATAGAAGGACTTTCTGACCACAGTGGCAATGTGGTGATCAAAAGAGAGGTTGCTGTCAACCTGTGTTCCCAGATCTCTTATAATGCCTTCTGTGTTCAGTGGACTACCATCAATGTGGTAATTCATGGGAACTGGGTTTTTCACAAGGGGGATAACAACACATTTCTTGGCATTGAGCTTAAGGCCATGGTTCTGACACCAGTCATTGGTCTCAGTGAGGCCATTCTGTAGGATGTCAACATCATTTGGAGAGTTAATAATAGCTCCCAACTTGCAATCATCTGTGAACTTTGTCAGCCAGAGTCCCTTCGTGTTGGCCTGCACTTCTGAAAAGTAGATACCAAACAGGAGAGGACTCAGGACCGAACCCTGTGGGACTCCAATTCGTGACTGGTCGGCAGTCTGACTTGGAGTCAACTACAGTCACACTGTGAGTTCTATCTGTGAGCCAGTTTGTAATCCACCTAGTAATATATGAGTTGATGCCTAGCTTTTATTTATTTATTGCATTTGATTACCGGGAAAGTCCACTGGGCCTGAAGAACCCATTTTCAGTGGAGGCCCGGGGAGAAAAGCTCCACAATTTTATTACATACAGACAAGAAAAATAATGAACAATACAGGGTTTATAAGACAACATTAGCATAGTGTTTTTTCTATGATTCCTGAGTGGGGGAATGGTATCAAAGGCCTTGGCCAGATCAAGGCAGACTGTATGAACCACCTTGCCTTCATCCACAGCTCTGGTGACTGACTGAAAGAAGTCGACCAAGTTGAGCAGGCATGATCTACTCTTCACAAAACCAAACTGTGCGGGATCCAGAGTTTGGAGAGTCCTTATATCCTTGTTGATGTGTTCCATAGCTTTGCATATCAGACCCATCAAGCTAATGGGGCAATAGTTCCCAGGGTCTGTAGTCGGTCCTCCTTTGTGGCGAGGGATGACTGTAGAAGTGCGCCATTCGGTAGGGACAAAGCCTGAGGTGAGGCTATGACTAAACAGGACACACAGGTGAGGTGCCAGTTCACTCTGTAGTTCATGTAGAATACAGCCAGAGATATTGTCAGGTCCCATAGAATCTGTATTCTTGGCCTTGGACAGTGCTGTTTTAACCTGTGCAGTAATAATACTGGGTGCCTGGCAATCTACTGGTATTGTGCTTAGTCCTTTGCGAGGGGAGAGAGGGGTAAAGTTGGCACTGAATCTGTCAGCCAGTATATTGACAATATCTGTTGGCTCGGTATATGAGGTACCATTGTGCAGTAGCTTAGAGCAAATCTGGGTATTGACGTGGAGATTCTTTACATAACTATAGAAGGCCTTGTGGTTGTCTTTACTGTCTGCTGCAATTCTCTTTTTGTAGCTAGCTTTAGAGGATTTGATGAGGGATCTCAACTTTTTGTTGAGGCTGATAAGGGAGTTTTTCCAGTCTTGGGACTTCACCTTATTCCACATCAGCTTCCTCTTTCTGTTGTAGAGTTTGCTTATGGCAGGGGACCACCAGATTGGCTTCCTTTTTTTGGAGGAGAGAGTCTTGGTTCTATTGGGTATGGCGAGATCCATGCATTTGTGTATATGTTCGCACAGTGCATTGGTGTATGATTCAGCAGTCATGCAACTATTCTTCATTTGCATGGGTGCCGTGAAGTTAGCCACCTCTGTTTTTAGGAGCCCAAAGTTAGCTTTGGAGAAGTTTTTCTGGCCACAGTCACCAAACTGTCTATGTCTTCTTTTGTTGCATTCCTGATATGTCTTGGGTTGATCCTAGTATTTCACATTTACTTTTCTACAATTCACCATCATCACATTTGATGTATAGTTTTTGTTTTTATGCACATTGTTTTTATTGTTCATTTCACAACATAAATGCTATAATCACAAATACCATTGAAGTATTTTTTTTTATTTTGGTATTATTTCATGTTATATAGCAATATCACATGCATATATACATGTTGAATAACCATGCCAAACATTACATTCTTATTTTCATATACATAATTCAACTTTAGAACTCTAACATTGAGGTAACAACACATTAACCATCCTTATTATGTATGTTTGTCCATTCCCGAGTCTCATAATTTCCCATTTATTTCCATCATCCTCCATAGGGAGAGTCTGTCAAACCCTGTGAGTGCATATGTTCTAATACAACATAAAGCAGAAAATGTGATACATACTCTGACTTTTTCATTTATCCTTTGGTAACAAGGTTTGTCCCACTAGGCTAGCAGCTTCTTTTCAGGGGAGACCAAAGGTGGTATTTATACTAATGGGGGAAATTTGGCCAGGGCATAGGGGAACTTCCCCTACTCAGAACCCTAGAGGTAATGAGAGAGCACACATGCCCCGTTCCTAGTAGAGTAGTGCCTAGGAGGACAGAGCATGACATTGAGAGAATGTTGGAAGGTATAGAGACAAATGTCAGTTCTGCAGAGATTGCTAGAGTTACAGAGGATTCAGAGGTTGTT
The DNA here is from genome assembly GCF_019279795.1 of Protopterus annectens. Taxonomy (NCBI): domain Eukaryota; kingdom Metazoa; phylum Chordata; order Ceratodontiformes; family Protopteridae; genus Protopterus; species Protopterus annectens. The sequence goes on from NC_056737.1 coordinate 36,400,825, forward strand.
TTTCAGCAAAACCAGGAAAAAAACAAAAAAAGAATCAATAATTCCCTAATATACTAACATCCTCCTGTGAGGAGACATTCACCCTAATCTTGTCTCCACCTATCACAACCAACATAAAGACAATTGCCTTCCACACACTAACCCTTTAATGGTCTAATTCCAACCCTGGTAATTTAACTTTTCCACCTTAAGTATTAGAAGCAGAAAAAATAAAACTACTGGACTATATGCCTAGATTACCTAATACTAGCTTAATATTCTTGTTATAACTAAAACTTGGCTTAAACCCAGCATAAATGACTCCAACGTTACACCCTCAGCTATAATAGCATCTATAATGACCTTATAAAGAGAAAAGGTGGTGGTATTGCTCTATTAATTCCCAAGAACTACCTCATTTCCCCCTGCAACAAACCAAAACCAAAATTCAATTCTTGAAATTAAAGAAATATAAACAACTATGTATTACTGTCCTTTACATCCCTCCTGGCGGCAATACAGCTGCACTGGAAGATATACTAAACTGGATATAAATAACAGTTCCACATGAAAAAATCTAATAGTTGATATCAATATACATTGGTTGGGCATAACCTCTATCTCTCCCACATCTTGGGTGAACTTTTATGGTTTCACACAGCTAATAAATAGCCCTACACATTATAAGAAGATATCAAATTCCTTATTAGACTGAATCCTACTATAGGACCCTACCAAATTTACCACCACTAGTATATTGTCAGACTGTCTCAGTAACCATCTCCCAATATATACAACCAGACATCTCACACATCCACTCAAATAGCATATTTATAAAACAGCACTCAACCTGTACAAGTTTAACCAAGAAATATTCATTACTACCCTATCAACTTTTAATTGTAACATCCTAAAAATTCCCCCTCAGATGATGTAAAATGAATTCAATACAACTTTTGTAAATATCCCAAAAAGCCTTGCACCCCCAAGAAGGAAGACACTAAAAACAAATACTACAATGTGGCTTTCCAAAAAGAGTAGAATGCTACTGCAGGATATAGAGAAAATGTGGAAAGAATGGCAAAAATATAAAACACCACAAAATCATGAAAACTTCAGAATCCTCTGCAACTGTCCTAAAAAGCAAATAAATGAAGGCCAAAAACCTACACTATAACAACTTTCAGAGCAATAGTAAAGCCAACCCTAAAAATTCTGGTCTGTCAAAAATTCAACCCTAACCTCTATCTCTCAACAACTCACCACTAAAAACTGCAATAGAATTCAACTCTTATTTCATAGATAGTCAAGCAACCCTAACCAAGGATCATCCAGTCCCAACACTGCCGAGTAGTCACATGTCACCACATCCACTTTCACCTTCAAATCTGTGCCCAAATCCTATACAGAACTACTCTTAAACAAACTCAAACCATGCTTTACTTCAGCTGATGATCTTCCAAGAGAGTACCTTAAAATAGCAGCCAATAGCATTTATTATCTGTCTCAATCCTTATAAATAGGTCAGTTCAAGAATCCTACATTCCCTGTCTCTGGAAAAATCGCACATTATCCCGCTACACAAATAAGGAAATTCAACAGACATCACTAACTTTAGACCTATAGCGATCTTATTTCCCCATCCTAAATACTTGAAAAACCTACACTATAACAACTTTCAGAGCAATAGTAAAGCCAACCCTAAAAATTCTGGTCTGTCAAAAATTCAACCCTAACCTCTATCTCTCAACAACTCACCACTAAAAACTGCAATAGAATTCAACTCTTATTTCATAGATAGTCAAGCAACCCTAACCAAGGATCATCCAGTCCCAACACTGCCGAGTAGTCACATGTCACCACATCCACTTTCACCTTCAAATCTGTGCCCAAATCCTATACAGAACTACTCTTAAACAAACTCAAACCATGCTTTACTTCAGCTGATGATCTTCCAAGAGAGTACCTTAAAATAGCAGCCAATAGCATTTATTATCTGTCTCAATCCTTATAAATAGGTCAGTTCAAGAATCCTACATTCCCTGTCTCTGGAAAAATCGCACATTATCCCGCTACACAAATAAGGAAATTCAACAGACATCACTAACTTTAGACCTATAGCGATCTTATTTCCCCATCCTAAATACTTGAAAAATGTATTTAAAAACAATTGTTAAACTATCTCAAACACGAGTAACTCGAGGAGCTCCTGTCCCCCATACAACACAACTTCTGTCCCTCCTGTAGTACTAACATTGCACTTCTAACCTTTAGAGGTGCTATTAATAAATCTAGAAATAATGGCAAACTAGTCTCCTTCTTATTTCTAGACTTGTCTAAAGCCTTGAACAGAGTTTGTTACAGCAAATTTCTAGTTCAAATGTCCTCACTAGGTCTATCTCAGCTAATCCTTCTATGGTTCAAAATTTACTTGTCCAGAAAGTATCAGTCAGTAAAATGGCATCCCCCCCCCTCCATATCTCCCAGTCACCACTGGCATACCACAAGGCTCCATCCTTGGTCCCCCTACTCTTTAACATTATGACCAACACTCTCCACAAATTGACACAACAGGCCTCCCTAATACAATTTTCAGATGATTATGCATTCATATTCACATCAGAAACCTGGCACATCTTCACAGAAATCAGCCAGGAAGCTTTAAAAGATACTGAATGTGGCTTTGTAACTCAGAACTCATGCTCAACCCAAAGAAAAACAATTTTTTTTCCTGAATCATTTTCTTTGGGAAAATAAAACAGAATTAAAAATCTTCTGTCTTAATAATACAACCATCAAAGTCACTTCTCATGGCATATTATTATGGATGATGGTGGATGATAATCTTAGACTCGACCTATATATACAAAATTGTATAAAAAAATACTTACCAAAACCGAGGGATGCTTTACAGAGCCAAAAACTTTCCCACCACACAACTAAAACTACACTTGTCACTACTTACCTCTTCCCCTCACTACATTATGGCAGTCCCATCCTTACTAATCTCCAGGCATTACAAAAAACTGTTAAAAATATTATTTTATTCTGATGAAGTCCTGTGTCAAATGAAAAGCTTAATAAACTACAGTTTCTCTATTCAAGTGGCATCATTTGTTGGTGATTTTGTTTGAGGCATCACAAAAAAGCTAAACCTGAACAATGCTATAATGAAGGGGCAAAACTGCAGCAAATACTCAGTTCAGAACCCACCACTATATAGGACTAAAAAGCCATAAATTGGTTAGAACTACACCATCAAATAACATACAAAGCTTCTTACTGCCTTTAAAATTATCCAGCAGCCTTCTGCTTGTCCAGCACTAAATATCATTCTACACAGTTATGTTACAAATCGGTCATTACGATCCAATGTCCAAAAACTCCTCTCTGTCCACAGACCTGTCAAATATGATGGGCAGGTTCTACACTCTTAGCATGTTGCTAAGGCCTAGAACTCCTTACCTGTATCCATCAGGTCAGTATCCTCCCTCCAGTCCTTTAAAACCACTCTATAAGACTTTCTAGCCTAAAGTTGTCTTTGTTTTTGCTCAAGTTTAGGATAAACTATATCCCTGAATATGAACAAGTACCTAGTCATACCCTTAATTTCCTCAGTCCCCCTACTTCACAAACTTCCTTACTTCAATCAATTTCTCTCCCAGACTCTCTTTCTAAAAATGCCATAACCTTGTTTTTCTCCCTCTTCATATTGTAGTTCCTGTCTGTATTATACAAACTTACCTTTAATTTCTGTAAACTGGCTGAAAGTTCTCTAATTACTAAATCATTGTCATATAAGTTGTATCTATTCTTAACCAATATTTTCACATTATGTCTAATTTTGTTTGTTCAAACTCTAGATTTTTTATTGTTTTTATTGTATTATTTTTGAAATTTGTAAAATGGTTTTGTGATACTTTTGAGCTTTTCTGCCTGTGCTTCCCCAGAAAATGGGCACCTACCCATTTGGATGTTCCTGGTAATCAAATGCCAATAAATAAATAAATAAATAAATAAATAACAGTTTTTAACTCTCCATCAGTTTCTCTGGCTCTAAATTGTATAATCATTTTTTCTTTTAAACTAAATATTTAAATTTTAAAAACATAATCTTTTCATGGAGCTGTAAAACTGTTTATTACACTCATTTATAAACTTTTCACCTAATAAAAACTTCAAATTTCAGTTCACACAAGGTTCATTTCCTAGGTGTGTTAAATGACATTTATATAAAGTCCCAATAGCAAAATTGTATTGTCTAGAATGAATTACCTATCAATAGGCTCTTCTTTTAATTTAATTTTTACCACAGGTCTCCTTTGAAAATTGTGTATTTTACCTACCTATTCCTTATAGGTTTCCTCTCCTATATTTTCTTGTATATGTTGTTGGTTCACTGTCACAATTGTTGCATAGAAACAATTTTGTGAAATAATTAGTGCTTCTGTACCTTTTCCTCCATATTGTTTGAAGCCCTGTTGTGCTGCACACCATTCCAACAAGCCATTTCGCTGGCTGAATGTGCTCTTTAAGTACTAATCCTGGTCTCCTCCTTTTTCACAAGGCTGATATCTCCCCTTTTCCAGACTGTTCTGCTTCACTGAAATATTTTTCATCAGGTTTGTTCCACTGCAGCTCTTCAGATTCACAAGGCTCATCCTCAGTCAACATACTCACCAGCACTTCTGTTTCTAGTCTACCAGATGACTAAATATTTGCGTCTTATCCTTTTTTATTGTTATTGCTGCCATTTTCCATCTGGAGTTTGCAGCAGTTCCTGGTTCATTGCTGCTGCCATCCTTCTCAGTTGTGAAATTCTCATCCCACTTAGTAGCCCTCTGTAGTCTCCCAGTGGCTCAAAAAAGTAGGAGAAAACAAAAAAAATAAATATATAAAGAGTAGAAGTTCCCTGGTACCCTGGCCAAATATCTCATAGTCAATATGAATACCACCTTCAGTATCACCTGGAAATAGGCTGAAGGTCTGCGGATACAAACCCAGTGAACAAAATGAATATAAAAGAAAAAATCAAATTTGGTGATTTTTTTTAACTGCCCCTTAAGATTTGTCCTGTACCACTGCTAGCTGTGGCCTGAATGGCTGTGTCAACTTCCACTGGCCTCAAGGATATCTGACATTAACAATAAAAGAATACAAAGCCTTTTTTACAGGGATGCTGAACTTTCTCATCAAATTCTGTGGCTGGATCCCTATTGCCTCTAGACTGTTGGCCACTGCACTTATGTTCAGTTTCTGTGCCTTCTTAGTCTGTGTAGGTAGTGAACCTCATGATAAATCAACTCCAACTCAGAAACGTGTTCCCCATCAAAGTGTTCCTCTTCAGCACAGTGCAGATCATCCATGGCTAATTGGTGAATGACACATTTCTCTTTCTTTTTATCAAAAATCTTACCAAATTAACAACTTTTAATAATTTTATGTGGTCTTCACTCAGGTTTGAATTGACCCTCATGCAGCACTAAACGTGCATTCTCAACAATGCAAGCTTTGACAGCCATAAAGCATTTGTTGCAGGGATAGTCTTCATGATTGTCAGTTAGAGGGAGGCATTAGGAGTGGATGAGCATTTTGGATTGGTAGCAAAAAAATGAGAGAAGGTATTTGAAGTTATTCGACATTAGAATGTGGATTGGGCTAAGGGCCATCAAATCTCATTTAGTTATGGCAAACTTAGTGTCATGTAAGGATGCCATAGATGTATACGTAGGGCAGAGATGGAAACTGAATTTGCCAGTATTGTGAAAAAAGTGAAGAGTGATGAATCTGACAGTAAGGAATATTTCAGGTTCACTTCTAGGTCATCACCACTGAGAAAGAAGCTGAGGTCTATCAATAAAAAATCATAACTGTCTATAAATAAAGGACATTTTTCATCAGTTGTCAACATCTTTGCGGTTCACTTACCAAGGCTGTGCAGTCACTTTCTGCTTTTGTTTAAATCTCAGCAGTTTATTTTCGTGTATATGTTCCACTACTTAAGCCCTTTGTAGTGTTTTGGTCAGGTTGGATGCTTATTGCTTGCTGTGCAGCACCTTTTTAGATAGAGCTCAGCAATACCTCTGAAACATTGTCTGGAGTGTTTGCTTGGCACAATTCTGGTTGGCTTATTTGGTCTGTCTTATGTATAATCAAGTCATGACTAAGTTAACAAAATTACTGCCAATTCTCCACAAATCTGTAACTCTGTGTTATAAAACATGACACATGGAATTTAACTGTTTAACACAGTGCTAATGAAAAAGATAGCTGCATTTATTTATTTAAGTTGTTTCATTGTTTTTTAATGCTTTGACTGGTGCTTCATCAGTATGCTGAGCCAACTGTGCAAAAGAAAGCCCTGACTCATTATACTCTCAATATACTGCAAAGTCCTGCCTCCTCTCCTCATTCCCATGATGCACTGAGAAACCATGCATGCTTCCTCAGACCCATGATGCATTGCAAATGAATGGCATATATCTTTAAAAGGTTTCACCTCTGAGAAACTGTACTCCCTCCCCACTTCAATAAATTTCTGGATTCAGTCTTCATAATGTCCTGGTAAAAGCATTATTGGCCCAAAGAGATCATGTCACTGTGGGATTAAAGAGGAGTGAAATGTCAGAATATAAAGTCACGGATTATCATGTGAGCTTTTAGGGAAGTGGATTTTGATGCACTGGAAGTCAGGTTCAGTGATGAGTTAGGAATACTCAAGGCTGTGGGAATGGATCATGGATGAAGTACTCACAGTTTTGGGAATGGGTCAAGGATGGTATACTCAGGGCTTTGAGAACTGGGCAGGGATGGAGTATTCAGGGCCATGGTAATGGGTCAGGGATGGAGTACTCAGGCAATGGGAATGGGTCAGGGTTGGAGTAGTCAGGGCTGTGGGAGTGGCTCAGGAGTTGAGTAGTCAAGGCTGTGGGAGTGGTTCAGGGGTGGATCACTCAGGGCTGTGGTAAAAGGTCAAGGATGAAGTACTCTGGGCTGTGGAAATGGGTCATGGAATGGAGCACTCATGGCTGTGGGAATAGGTCAGGGCTGTGTCAATGCATCAGGGATGGAGCACTCAGGGCTATAGGAAAGGTTCAGGGGTGGAGCACTAGGGGCCATGGGGAAAGGGTCAAGGATTTAGCACTCAGGGCTGTGGGAATGAATCATGGAAGGAGTACTCACGGATGTGGGAACTGGTAAGGGATAGAGCACTCATGGTTGTGGGAATAGGTCAAGGAAGGAGTGCACAGCGATTGGGTATTGATTCATAGAAGTGAAGAGCAGGACTAGACAATCCACATAAAGGTTGGCATAAGAGGACTGGACCCAAAACAATCTTGTAAACATCAGTGATTAATTTCTCTTGATCAGAACATATATTACCACTCCTTAAACTGAACATATGATCATTCATATAGCTGTAAATCCACATACAGGTTCTTTAAACAACGCCAGTCCTGTATACCATAACAGAAGAGCAAAGTTTGTTGTTCTGAATGCTCTTGATAAATCTACAAATACCGGGTCTGCCATGAGTCTCTAATCCAAATTTGCATATATTTCATCAGTGATACTGCTCATGGCTGTTCTGTGCACATCAGATATTTCTAATCCTATGTTGTTCACAGACAAGTAGACCATATTTGTCACACAGCTGATTACTTTGACAAGGCCATTGGTTTCTGACCTCAGCGATCATGGAGGAATATACCACTCTAGCAATACTCGTGTTGTTGGACAGTTCTGGGATTGTTAGAGGGTATTTTGAGCTATATTTAGTTGAGAGAGTTTGAGTTGGCTAGGGAGGTATAGCCAAGATAGTTTTTGGAGGGTGATGCAGTGGTGAATTTGGTTGGTTGGATAGGTGAGCTGCGAACCTTGCTGTTTTGTTATAGCATTGATTGACTTTAGTTGTGTAGATTGAAGGGCAGTGAAGGCAGGTGACACAGGCTTGGAAGGAGACAGGCAGTAGCTATGATTGTGTATGCTTGTTCTAAAAGGTAGGGATTGGCTTTATATAGGGTGCCACGTTTTTTGGTGGTTTTTTTTAATGAGTATTGAATGTGAGTTTCAAATGTTAGTTTAGCATCTATTGTGATACCAAGCAGTTTTGTAGAAGAGACAATCTCAATGGGAGAAGTTTGGAGTGTGGAGATTGTGATGAGTTGATTTAGTTTGACTAAGGTTTTTGGAAGAAACAACATAAGTTTGGTCTGTTTAGTCTTTAGCAGTAGTTGTGATTTATTGAGACAGTTTTCTATGTTTGTAAATAATTGTTGCATGAGGGCTAGAAGTTCATTTATAGTTGTGGCTGAGCAGATGAGTTTAGAGTATTGAATGAAAGTAGAAAGGTTAGATAATGTGGTGATATTATTGATGTATTTATTAGAGAGCAGATTGAAATTTTACACATTGTGTCCTATTAATAAGATAGCTTTCAAACCAGGAGATTGTAGGTTGGGAGAGCCCCAGTGAGGTTAGGGTGTTTCTGGGTGGAACAGTGTCAAATGCTTTTGAAAGGTCTAAGAACATGTAAGATTTGAGTTTGTTTTCATTCCAATGGTGGTTTATGGTATTTAGGAAAGATACTAAGGCAATGGTGGTGCTATGAAATGGCAAAAGCCATGTTGAGTGTGGTAAAGTTAGTTGTTTTTTTAATAGGTACTAGAGAAGATCAGTATGAATATATCTCTTAAGGACCTTTGATAATGGTGGTAGTTTGGTGGCGGGTCTATAGTTTGGTTATATCAAGGATGAATTCAGTAGTACTTGGTTTGTATACTTTGGTTAGGGGGAGTTATTAGTTGGGTTACTTTGAAGAGGTTGATTGGGCTTTTTCTTGTGTTAGGGTTGGCTTTAACCCAGTTGATATTTACCTCATCAAGTTGTTTTGGGAAGGATGTGTAGAGCTATAATACAGATGGATCTTTACTGTTTAGCTTTAGTAGGCTAGGTGGTAGTTCCAACTTATTCAAGGAGAGCATTTTTGTTGTTAGGGTACTACTGTAAGGTGGTTGGGGTAGATAATGGTTACTACACCTCCTTTTAGGATAACCTTTCACATCTATATATGTTTTAACCTTCTGGGACGATGGCTGTATCCAGGATATTGGGTTATAGCCATATTTCTGTGACTATAGTAATGTCTAGAGACTGGTTGTATCTTTCTGTTGAAGGTTTTAGTTGTGAACTAGATTTTTTATTAATTGAGTTTCCTGGTGTTTTTTAACTGGATTCTGGATATTAATTGAGTACATTTTTTAGCTGGTGGTATTGATGTGGTAAATGGTTTAGCAGACAGGGTTATGGGTTAAATATTGGTGGTGTAGTTCGTGGGTATGGTTTTCTTGCTAGTTAAATTTAGGTGTTAGGAGAGTTGGTGGGTGGGTGGTAATTGGGGGTAGGGCAAGGGAGTGGAGAGAGCCTGAACAAAGTGAGGGGAAATGCAGCAGAGCAGACTCAATCAGTGTGCTACAGTTAGTAAGAAATTAATCTGTAGGTTGTGCTTCAGCTAAAGCCAGGATAAATAGGGACTCCTGTTGTGTTATTTTATATCATACAATTTAATATTTTATGATTAACAGGAAGTGTCTTTGGATTTATATAAAATAAAAGTTAACTTTTTAATATGGCTCTCAAAAGTATGCAGTTTAACAGGAATTTCAAATGGCTATAAGAATGTGACTTGAAACAGTTACTTTTTTATTCTGAGCCAGCACTGTACATGCTTAAAGTCTGTTTCCAGAAAGGATGATGGCTCTTTAGTGAGCACCCTTCCAGATAGGAAAAACTGTAATCAGTGGTATTTTTAACAAATAATTATGTCCTCTCAAGGTGGTTGTAGGTCTTGAAAGTATGTTTTTCTACTTAATTTTCCTAGAAGGTAAAACATGAGGAAATATAGCAAAACTGCTGTTGTTAGAAAAGGGTTATATGTGAGAAATAGAAATGACAACTGTTTAAATGCTAATCCAATGAAATATTATTAAGAAAAAGTATCCACAAATAAAACTAAGTTGTGTTTAACATTGCCTAATATAAGCTGTTCATTTTATGGAACCACTTACAATGGAGGACTTCTGAGACTGAAATGCAGAGTATGCATCTATAAAAGTCTGTCATTGGGCTTCTAATATGTAAAATGTAAGGCTAACTAGAGCATTCTATCTACCTTGTAGTTGACAATACCTTTAGTATAGAAACTTACAGCAAACAAAAGAACAGGCAACATTTACAATTACTGGATTGGGGGCATTTAAGGCACTGTTTAGTTACAATCATTGATGCAGCTTTCTCAGAAATAAACAGCTATGTATGCACTTGAAATAACTATTTGTCCCTACTATATTTCTTTTATTAGCTCTTTACTCTGGCAAGTTGTGTTAATGCAAATTTGAAGATACTTAAATAGCTATGCTACTATATGATTAACAATTTGTGTTTCATAGTTAAGTGCAGCATTAGCTGTAGTATTGATAAAGTAGATGCATATATATGTACTCTTTATTGCATTGTGTCTTACATCTCAGAAATGTTGCACATTGTTGGTGCATGTTAGATAATTATAAAATGGAGATTCTGGAAAGGGGTAGATGATATATGCGTACATGGTCATGTAACAGAGATGTTAAGGAGCTGCCCTTAGCAGGAAGGACAGAAGATGGATGAGGGGGGTACAAGCAGTATACTGTGAACTTATGGAATATACTGTCAAAATGGGTGGAGGATAGGGAATATACACAGGCATGCAAGACAGGATGGGACTGGTGGAGAAAAGGTGAGTGAAATGATAGGAAAATGAGAGGGGTAGAAGGATGTATAAACCTAAAGGGCAGACTGCTAATTTGTTTATTTGCTTACTTATTTATTTATTAACATTTGTTTACAATGAAAGTCTGACAGAGTCATGTCAGGCCCCTTTTCAGTGGAGGTCCAGGGAGAAAAGTTCCACAGGTAAGAAATCTTACAAGATGTCATACAACACAATGCAATACAATACAATACAAGGCAAAACAGCATATGTTAACTATCACATACAAGATACAAAAATTAGTATATAAAGAAAAAAAAATCAGAAGAAATAGATCCTAGAAATAATTAAATTTCACAGAGTTAAATTTCAGTAATCTTTCAGTCTTACTGTACTTTTACTGTAGCAATGATAATGTAAAGAACTTCTATTAAATTAATAGGCAAAGCAGAATATGAAGGCCATAACTAATAGATGGCAGATTGTTTAGTAAGAATTTCTAGGTGTGGTTAGGTACAGCAGAATATGAATGGCATTACTAATAGATAGCAGAATGTTTAGTAAGGATTTCTAGGCATGGCTATGCTACTGGGCCTTCTAATGAAACTCCAAGAGCTTAGATTGTCCCTGAAGATCAAAAGGACACTGCATATGGATGACATCTGGATAGAAGTTGTAGCAACATTGAACCAGGAGAAGAGTGGCAGGAGCATAGTTTGGTATGGAAGATGCAAGTCCTAAGGTTTGCTTTGAAGCAGTTTGGATTTATGATTTGTCTTCAGTCTTGTAGGAGAGTATCCAACATTTGGATACATATGATGACTACATTGCTTTACCATGTTTATTATTTAGTCTATGGATGTGGGCAAGATATGTACCATTAAACCTGATAGGTCTAGATGGGGAGTACCATACATTACTGTCTTCAGTGCTGGACATTTGTTTGGGTGATGTATAGTATCACAGCATTCCTGTCTTCAGTTCTGGACATTTTGTTTGGGGGATGGGAAATACCATAACATTACTGTATTCAGTGTTGGGCATTTGTTTGGGTAATAGAGAGTACCATAACCCAGTTTAGTTGGTTGAGAGCTAGGCAGTGATGGGTCTTACTTGGAATTTGGGTTGCAAATGTTGCTACTTTATTATAATATGGTTCCACTATTGTTAAATGTGAGGAGTTAACCTTTATTAGTAGAGAAGAGACATAGGAAAGAGTTGGTGAAAGACATGAAAGGGCAGTGTTCTTTCTGGAGTGTAAGGTGAGGTACAGAACTGCTTTATTAGTTTTATATGGGGTTTTTGATAGTATTTTGGATCTGTAGGTCAAATTTTAGATTATCATCTATGGTGACCCCATGTAATTTAGCATGTGTGACAATCTCACGTCTAGTGTTTTGTATGCATGATATAGTAAAGGTACTTTTGTGATCATAGTATTGTTTTTGGGATGAATTTTTTTTTTTTTGTTTGGGATCAGGAGAAGACTGGATTTGTTCACAAAAGATTTGATGGAGGAAGTAGGATTGTTGTGTAATAGTTTGTAGTAATGGCATGCTTGGAGCTGAGCAGATTAAAGTGCAACCATCTGCATACTGAACCAGAAAGACTTGCCCCTTGAAGTTTGTTTAAAAAAATGTTGAAGAGGAGACAAGAGAACCTAGTATTGAGCTGAGATGGACACCAATGGTTATGGTTAGGTAGGATATGTAGCATGTTTACCATTTGACACACTGTGTTCTGTCTAAGAGACAGTTTTCAAACAATCTTAGGGTAGAGGTGGAGAAACAGGGAGAGTAATGCATGTAACAGTTTAGTATGGGAAACAGAACTAAATGCTTTTGATTGATCCAAGAATGTGCAAGAGACTAGTTTACCTTTGTCCCTAAGTTGATTTATTATGTTGTGGAAGGAGAGAAGAGCTGTAGTGGTGCTATGTGAAGGGTGAAAACCATGTTGGATGAGAGGGAGTAGGTCATTATCTGTAAGATACTTTAGCAATTGGGAATGTACACATCTTTCTAGGATTTTTGACAATGGAGAAAGTATGTCTTTTGGTCAATATGTGGATAATTCCACTGATTTTCCTCCTTTATGTAGTGGGATAATACATGTTTTTTTCTGCATCTAGTTCATTTGATCAGTGAACTCAATTGTCAAAATCCATAAGGTCAATTTAGTTTGTCAATCAATTAAAAGAAGCCAAACAATACCCATAAACAAGACAAACAATGTTTTTCAAGGGGGTAAGCTCCCTTGCACCCCCTACTAATTATATATACCAATTTTAAGATCACACTACAGTGTGGAAAAGAGAAAAATTCCTGACCATATGAGTTTCAGCTATCTCTTTCATCAATCAAATGAAGGTAACCCTTTTTTCTATAGTTTGGGTACATCTGATTCTAATATGGACCTGTTGATTAATATCGATATGGGGTAGGCTATGGCATGTCCAGCAGAGTTTAAGTATTCATCAGGAAGGTGGTCATCTGCTAATGTAGATTTCAGTAATGGTACCATTTTTTGTATTATTTTAGCTAGGACTGGTTGAAGAAAAAAATATTGAGGTACCATTCTGAATTAACTAAAGGGTATCTAATGGGTTATCTGCTATGTTCTTTAGTGCTTCACATGTTACTTGGATGAAAAGGGAAATAAATTGTTGAGCTATGTTTTGGTTTGTTTAATTTGGCAAGAGATTTGACTGCGTAGTTTTTCCAGGTTTCAGGAGTTTGTTTATGACCATTCAATCACGTTTTGGGTTAGACATGTTGTTATTTTGGCATTTGGTGAAGAAAGTTCTTTTGTTGGTTTGAATGTGTTTCTTGAGAGATTTCTCAGCTACCTATATGTCCAGTACGAGGTTTCAGGTTTGACTTTATAGCATTGCCTCCATGCTTTATCTCTTTCCTGCATAATATGTTTTGTGTTCCTAATAAGCCAAAGGGTTAATTAGATCTGACACTTTTTTATCTTAGTGGAGCCTGACTTTTGAAATCACAACATACTCCAAACACTTCCCAAAGTATCAGCTGCTTGAGGAACTGTCTCTTAGACCAGACAAAATCACTTGATTGAATGATGCCTGTCCTCTCCCAAGTCTTTTTTTTTTGCCGTATGTTCTCCGCAGTCTTTTGCTGATTATTGAACCTTCCATCTAGCCACCTCATTGATCTGTTTATTACCCATGTGCAACAGCCTTTTGGTCCACTCATTTCCTTGTGGTAAGAGGCAATTGTAGTAGCAGGGTGTAGTACCATCATCTTTGCTGGGGCTTGGGGTTTACATTCAGGCCCTATGGCCCCCATGCATATCCAACTGTCTGGGTGGGGGGAAGCACAGTGGACCACTATGAGGTACACCAGCTCCTCTGCATGTGATTCAAACACTGACTCCTAACCTCCTTATGACAGCACCTTCAATATGATCAGTGGGCTCCACTAATTTCATCAATGAAAAGATGCCCACATATGCACAATTACCTCTCCAACCAAAGGGAGGAAAAGATGCAAAGTCTTGTCATCCTCCAACCCGTGTCTGTTCCTTCATTGCTGGGCACTAGTCAAACCTGGATCACCTAGGCTACAGTGATGGCTTTATTCCTGTATGCAAGTGGTGATGGATGTCTGTTCACAAATCTGTGCTTATACGATGAGTACTAATAGGATCTTTCCTAGGTCTCCTACTTTTCATTATCTTTGTTGTCAGTTTCTCTAGTGACATGTCATCATCCAGTAGACAGATGGCTCTGCTAGTAACTTAAAGTAGAACCTCTGCACTAATAAAACTACTGCAGAACTCTGTTGATATTACTCAGCAATTAACTGCTCTGTCTGGACGTGCCTTAGCTTCAATAAATCTAAAGTAATTCTACTTCTACAGCATCAGAACGACTGTAGGAAGGCTTCCATCTTCAACTAATTCAGTTAGCAAAACTTCTCAGTGTTACCACAGATAACAAAAATTTGGTTTGTTTATTAACAGACTAGCCCTGAAGGCTAAAGACCAGACTTTCCCGGAAGACTAAGGACCAAGTCTCTGTTATCAGGTAAATCAATTTCTTACAAAGCAAGAACAAGTCACAGTGGCACACCATATCTTGTACATAACCTAATGTAGGTTGACAATATACTTTCCAGTGTGTACTGCGGCCATTCACCAAATAAAGCCAGCTTATAACACCATTGCAGAATTTGCTTCTAACCACCTGTATAGAATATATCACTGTTTCACTATTCACAGGCAAAGTTGGCTGAAACGCTAGCATTATATAAATGGTATTATGCTATGTATGATTTACTCCATCCTATACCTTCCACAGAAATACCCCTCCTCTAGTCCCTTCTTAGCTTGATCCACTCCTGTGTATCACCTAATATCCCCAAACAACTCCTGTACAAAGATTCCTAAAACTCCAAATCACTTTGGACCATATCCCTTCTTCTGTGCAGTTTGCAGGGTATGAAACAAACTTTCTTTACAACTTAGTAGTCTGACTCAAAAGTATCATTTTAGAAAACAGATGAAAAATTATTTTACAATCCACTGGCTCTATCTTTGACTTGTAATGTGTTGCCCTGGGGTCCTTTGAAAAGCTTGTGGTGGAGGGATTGAGTGGTGATGAAGTAATACTTGAGGTATGCTTTTCTAGTAGTGCTGTTGGAGGAGTTGTTAAGGTAGAAGGGAGAAGAAGGAAGAGAAATGAGAGGCATGAGTAAAACAGCATGATTGGTGTAGAGTGAGATAGCTTAAATAGAAGTAGGGGGAATTAGGGCTGTTGGAACTGAAGCAGTTGTAGGGCATAGAGTATAAGTAAAAATACCGTGGGATAGTAGTGTAGAAAAAGGGGTGTGTGGTTAAGGTAATATGGGGGAAGCAAAGCCGAATGTAGCGGATCTTCTACCCTCAGGTCAGTGTATAGGTCAATTTACAACTGAGAGAAACCACTTTATAGCCAGAACAAAGCAATTAATAAAAGAGATGCAAGTAAAAAAGGTTTTCTGTCATTTCCTGAGACTAAATACCTGGCATATGCAGTACAGTCTACTGGTCAAGCAAAAGGAGACAGTGGCAACTTAGTAAGGGGTCCTACTATAAATACAGAGCAAGCATGTATTTAACTGATTAAAATTAATACACAGCAAGGTTCTTCATGAAAAATATCTTACATGATACCATGACAAAAGTTTCCATAAACTTGTAGGTGCAGGGCTCTGGACAGAGCCCCTGCAAAAACAGGGTCAGATGTAGTGACCACACACTAAGAAACAATGACAAAAGTCTCAGTAAACTTGTACATGTAGGGCTGTGTGACAGAGCTGCTGCAATATTGGGGTCAGATGTAGGCTCTGAAATGAAAGAAAAAAAATACTCTAAAACTCTACTAAGCTATACAATTATATTGAGGCAATAAAGTTAGTACTTATTATACAAAAAAGAGATGTAGGAAGGACTAAAATAAGTCATAGCAGGAGAATAAGGTTAAAGTAGTTGTAGCAGAAATTATACTAATAGAGAACCACAGTAAAGCAGTGTAAACATACAGCTGTATTGAACAAATAGGATCATAGGAGGTTACTAGGCTGATGGCCCTGGGACCCCTACAAGCCTAGCCAAGAGTTTATCCCCAAAAAAGAAACCTCAGTCAGCACCTGTCACCCCTGTCAATGAGGGACAAAGGTGGAACACTGGAGACAAATTTGTGGTTTCTCATCTACTCATTAAGGTTGCGCTTGAAGAAGATTAACGAGGTACTCTGTTTGACATGTATGGGAAGTCTATTCCAGAGACAGGGCAGCCTCTGGGAGACAACCCTGTATGATACAGAGTAGAGTGATAGTGATTTGAGCCTGTCCCCATAGGACAGGTGTTGGAAGCCATGGATTCCCTTTGTGAGGTATTTCTGTGGCCTTTCCAGTTGGTGCATGTGTTTAGAAAGATACATACCAAAAGGAAGAGTTTATTCAATTATAGGTCTAATGAGGGAGGAGTACAGAGAGGTAATAACCTCCTTTTTTCTGGATGCAATCCCTGTACTTATGAAATGAACCAAGTAAAAGTATTTTCTGACCACTGCCACCACATAATGGTCAAATGTGAGATTGTTGTCAAGCTGAGTACCCAGGTCTCTCACCGCAGGTTGTGTGATTAGGGGGTTGCTGTTGATGTGATAATCAGTAGGGGCTGTGTTTTTGCCAAATGGTATGATAATACATTTATTTTGCATTTAACTTAAGGTCATGACTTTGCCACCAGTTATTTGTAGCGGTGAGACCATCTTGCAGTATGTTAACATCATCTGGGGAGTCAATGATAGCATCCAACTTACAGTCATCCACAAACTTGGTCATCCACAGGCCCTTTGTCTTTGCCTGGACCTCTGAGAAGTAGATGCCAACAGGTGGGGTCCCAGGACAGATCCCTTGGGAACACCAATAGTGACAGGTCTGCTTTCGGAGGTGGTGGCACCTATTTTGACCTTGTGGGTCTTATCTGTGAGCCAGTTGCCATGCATCTGATGAGACAGGGATTAAGACCAAGTTGTGTTAGCTTTTCACTGATGCCTGAGTGGGGGATTGTGTCAAAGGCCTTGGCCAGGTCAAAGTAAGCTGTATGTACTGACTTTCCCTCATCCAGGGCCTTGGTGACAGTCTCAAAGAAGTCAACTAGGTTCAATAAGCAAGATCTGCCCCTGAAGAATCCAAATTGGGGGGGGGTCAAGTGCTTGATGTTTGCCTATGTCCTTGTTTATGAGCTCCATAATAATATGGTCCATGGCATAGACTTGTCAAGCTAATGGGGTGATAGTTACTCAGGTCAGTAGCAGTAGTACCTTTGTGCAAGGGAATGACAATGGTGGTTCTCCACTCTGCTGGGATGAAGCCTGTAATTAGGCTGTGGTTGAAAAGGGTGCTCAATGGCAAAGCTAGTTCTTGCTGGAGATGGTGCAGAATACAGCCTGGGATACTATCGGGTCCCATGGAAGCTGTGTTCTTTGCCTTGGATAGAGCCTTTAACACTTGATCTACAGAGATGTGAGGTGTGGGACAAGTATCAGGTTGTCGACTGGGCCTTTGCGGGGGTGATAAGGGGGTGAAGTTTGCTCTGAACCTATCAGCTAGCAGGTTGGCTAAGTCAGCAGGATCAGTGTAAGTGGTATCATTAAGTACTAATTTGGAACAAACTTGGGCTTTGCCATGGAGGTTCCTAACATAACTGAAGAAGGACTTGAGGTTTCCCTTTGTTTCAGAGGCTAGTTTCAACTCATAATTGGCAATTTGGAGTTTTTCACTAGTGATCCAATTTGCTTGTTGAGGCAAAGGAGGGAATTTTTCCAGTTTGGAATTTGCTCCTTTTTACTCTTGGACAATAGTGTCTTCCTTTTGTTGTAAAGCCTGTTGACAGAGGATGTCCACCACATAGGTTTGTGTTTCCTTGAGGAGCAGGTTTTAGTTCTGTTGGGAGTCGATGCAGTTATACAGGTGCTTGTATACTGCACTGGCATACTGTTCAGCATAGTTGTCTGCATCCTATGAGGGTCGGTGGTGTGAAGCTGCTAATACCTTCCTTTAGGAGATTGTAGTCAACTTTTGAGAAGTTTTTTGGCCTGGTTATGGCTAGGAAGGGGTTGGGTAGGATAGAAATTTCGAATTAGACAGACGGATTATCTGATCTCACCAGGGAAGAACATTTTGCAGTGGTCACCCATGTTGGTGAGAACCAAGTCCAGTGTGTTATCTCCCCTTGTGGGGGATGAGACCAGCTAGTCTAGTGCATTAGAGTTGATGAAGTCAAGGAATCGTTGGGTGAGTGCATTAGTGCCAAAATGGTTGAACCAGTCTATGGTGGGGTAGTTGAAGTCACCAAGGATCAGGGTGTTAGGGGGTACTTTGATGAAGTCAAGTAGGTCCAGGTAGGAGGAGTGGGTGTCCTGAGACATGGAGGGTTGTCTATAGCTGGCTATAACTTAGATGGGTGTCTTGCCAACTGTCAGTTGCACCTGAAGTAATTCCAGTGCATCATGCTAGTAAACCAGTCTGGAGGTGTGCCTGTCCTTAATAAAGATAGATTCTCCACTATCCTTAGTTTTTCCAACCTCATCTTGGGGTCGGAAAGTGTGGAATGAGGTATAGTCTGGTAAGGCAGGGGTGCTCTCCACAGCCCTGAACCAAGTTTCCATGACTGCACAGACATAGGCATCTTCCAGTGTGAGGAGAGCCTCCAGTGAGTGTATTTTCATATAAAGGCTCCTAGCATTGAGCAGCATGACTTTCAATTTTCTTTTTGATTATCAGAACATGGCACTACACTGATAGGCACAATATAATACCATCACTTAGTATAATTCATGGGGTTAACAGATTAACCAGTATTTCAAAACAGTGTTTCATATATAAACTTGTATGTGTAGTGTTTTGTGACAGATGTCCTGCAATATCAGGGTCACATGTAGTGGCAGCTAGGAAACAAATTACAAAAGTCTCAGTAAACTTGTAGGTGTAGGGCTTTGTGACAGAGCTCCTGCAATATTCGGGTCAGATGTAGTGACTGCAGGCTATGAAACAATTACAAATTACAGCAGGAACCCATTTTTTAAAGCTTGAAGCAGCCCTGCTCTAGGTATCTAGGCATTAAGTGATTAATTCTGAATATGAATTCCATGAATATATGCCAGGGCACTTTTATGGGCTAGGCTTGTAAAGGCTCCAGGGCTATTAGCCTAGTACGCACCTATGAACCTATATATGTACAGTATGTGTTTGTGTGTATATGCTGTATGGAAAGAGAATGTTTTGTGTGTGTGTGTGTGTGTGTGTGTGTGTGTGTGTGTGTGTGTGTGTGTGTGTGTGTGTGTGTGTGTGTGTGTGTACTGTATATAAAGATAAAGAGGGAGACACACACACACGATTTTTTTTCCATTTAAGATTTTTACTTAGCCATACAAGGTGCAATGATTTAGTTAGCATGACACACCTGAGAATGCTGCTGCTTTTATCACTTTAAGTAAAACTGAAAATTAACTGCCACACCAACTGTACATCCTTTGTTAGGAATAAACTATGATGCAATGCTAAAAGTGGAACTGGTCCTTTATTTATTTGATTCCTTAACAGAAAAATGCTGAGACAAAGAAGATTTGCTTAGGCGAGTCATCGGTCATTGAAGATGACCATGTGAAAAATGACACGTCATATGAATGGGCTGGAGGAGGAGGAGGAGGAGGTGGAGCAACATACATCTTCAAAGTATGTTACATGTTACATGCTTAGGTTTCACATAGTACTGTCTGTATATTCCTAGATCTGTGTTTGGGTATGCCGTTGTTTGTCACAACATTTTAGCAGCTGAAATCTCTGCCCCATCTGTGTACAATGCATTTATCATTGCTCATACATGTGCAAGAATGACCTGTAGGAGGTGCTGTTCTTCAATGAGACTCAGGAAAGATGTATTTTGTTGTGTTCTTATCTCTGTCATTAGACCTAAATATGCTGGTTTTCTTTGGAGTCAGTGATACATGGGGTTTCTATCATTTCAGGTACCCGAAGTGGGACATTTGATTTTGCAGCACAAACAATACCCACAACCAGTGCAATGGACTGTACTTCACCTGTTTGTTAAACTAAAAGATTACTTTAGTAGAAATCAAATTGTTTATATTGTTTGATATACTGAAATGTTTCACACACAATAATTGTTTTATATAACAGTTAGAGGAAAGTTAGAGGATATTTTTTGCCTCAGACTATCTGAACATTTGCCATTTTTCATGTTTTTTTTAACAGGGCATTACTGCCAAAAGAGGGACAGGTGGTAACCACAGCGGTACAAAGGTTTGATAAATCCTTTTGAAAGTTTCATAATTTCATAGTCCTGAAAACTGTGTAATGGTCATGTGGCCATCACAAAGCAGACTCCATATTCTATGAATAAACTTTTGGATCAAACCAGTTGTGGAAATAGATTCTTAAATGACTCAAGTGAACTGCCTTACCTAGTATATAATGGTATTTTATAGGAGTGATACATTTGTTCTTATTAAAGTTCTGCATTTAGCAATTTTCAAAGTATAATTTCCATCTAATGATGTCCTACTAGATTATAGTAACCCAATATGTAACATGAAACCAACCTCGTCATCATGTAGAGCATGATATCCTAAGCACAGTTTACCATGCAGCCAGAGATACCTGATAGAGAAAACACTACATTTTTCTAAATGTTCTTCATATGGTAAGGTCCCGAACTCTCTTATTCTCTTGGTATATTTCCTTTGAATGCTCTCCAGGATTGATAAATCTCTTGAATAAACTCAGACCAAGGAGTTATAGTATATTATAGGTCTAACATAAATAGTGAATATTTTTACAAGAAATGTCTCTGATCTTGTTTAAGTAATCTTACCACCCACATAGCCTTACCTTTAACAGTGCATGCACTGGTCTCAAATGTTAGATTAATACTCTTAGATCTTTATATTCTATAACTTCCTGTACCACACTATTGCCCAGATTAAGGGGTATATTTGGTCTGAAGGTACCAAATATAGTGAAAGCATTATTTACTATGTGACAAGAAGGAAGATTACAATATATAGTTCCCTGCAAGAAAAAAAAAGGATGAACATGAAGGCTGAAATGTCAGAATATTGACAATGTGTTGGCATTGTTCAAAGTGGCCCTGGAGAATAAACTAAGTATACTCATAAAGGCAGAATCAGGCATTACAGGGGGAAGAATTAATATGCAAGATCCTTGGAAAATATGAGAAATATGAAGAAAGCAAAGGTGCTGTGAAATAAATTAAAGGGTCCCATGGGGGAATGCATGAAAGAGACTGAAGAGGGTTCAAAGAGAAAGAAGAAACCAACATGTTTTGGGAAGTAAAATAACTTTTAAGGCAAAGACATTCAAAGAATGGAGGGACAAATGGCTTAAACAGTAAGAGAGTTAAGCACAGGGCAAAGAAGTCAGTAGATTATGTCTGGAAGACCAAGGAAGAAATGGAAAAAGACGAAGGTCTTATTTGTGTAACTGGGAGAAAGAAAGAAGGCAGATTATTTATTTATTTTATTTGTTTGCGGTTGGTTTACCAGGATGGTCCAATTGAGCCAAAAATAACCCATTTTCAATGGAGCCCTGGGAAGAAAAGCTCCATAAAGTCAATATTCATGAACAACAAATTCACAGTCACATAGTAGTAGATTAGCAAATAGGTGATCTGAACTTGGAAAGTCAGAAGTATAAAGAGGCCAAGGAACAGACAAGAACATGAACTCATTCTTGTCACTTTTTGTAAAAGAAAAGCAAGCACTTTACTAGTCTGGAAGGGCAGGACAGACGCTTGGGGGTTGCGGATACTGACAAAAACGGGATGGGGTATTAACTAATTAACCCTGACAGCACAAATTGCTCCTTGGTGTTTATTACATCTGTTGCACTATCTGCACTATCTGCATGGCTTGCCTTGTTCCATTCAAGCTGACCTCTTACAGTGCTGTGGTGTTTGTTAATACGATTAAGCATATTAAACATGAGAAAGTTTCTACAGTTGAAAAATAAATGTAAAACCCTTCTTTTCTTTTTCAGCTGAAAAGATTTTCTCTTGTTCTATTTTATTTCAGTATCAGAGTTCTATACAGTCACAATCCAGCCTGTTGACAGGAGTGTCACATAATAATAAGTTAAGCTTCAGAGACCAAGTAGGACCCCAACCAGGTTTCTTAGAGGGACCGTCAGGACACTTGTTGAAACTCTGGTAGAGACCTTCGGCAGGTCTCTTAGAAAATGTGCTTGCCCCTTGGGGGGCAGTAAGGAAACAGTACTTATTTTCAGAGGTAATGAGAGGAGCTGCTTAGAGAAATTAAGAACAGGAAATCTGACCTCTGTGGTGACACCAAAACACATGAATTTATGAGCAAAGTATGCCGCTTAGTAATTTCAACTGGTAAATCCTGACAGATTAAAATTGTCCATTCCAGTGAGTGACTTACTACCGATGGGACAGAGGAAAGACAGTGGATGTGATCAGTTTAGATGTCAGTAAAGGCATTGATTGGCCCTCTGCTTCATATATCTCACAAAATGAAGGGAAGTTGCAGTGGGTAACAAAAGGTGCAGGAGGATTTAGAAGTGATTAGGTGACATATCTACCAGAATAAGATGGTAAAAATGACAGTGACAGAGTGCTTTCAGTGGGCAAGAGATGAAAACTGAAGTCCAACATGAGTCAGTCCTAGGTACAGTTTTATTTAATATATTCATCACTAATGTCACACAGGGCACAGAACAATATGACTTATTCTCTGTGTAGATGGCACTACATTTGAGGAATGTACCTAACAGATGTGTAAGTCTGGTAAGGGATATGAAAAGGCTGGGTGAATGGTCTGTAAGGTGAAATATGGCTTATTGTCTTTGTTGCTGATACAAAGACTGGGGAAAGTATCTAACCAGAATGCAGGTTTGGTAAGGGATAAAGCTGCTTCTATGATCTGTATGGTGAAAGATCTGCTTCACCTCCTCTAAGTGCATGATGTGGCAGCTATGAAAAGATAACTATGGGAGGGTGCAATATTTAGGAAAGGGGGAAGCGTCAAAATCATAGTGCCAAGAATGACTTGGGAGTACAAGTCAGCAGGGTTAGTGGAATGTGACAAAAGGAGGGGAAATCCAGATGTTTAGATGTTTATCTACAAGTGTAACAGCCACAGATAAGAAGGCTGTGATGCCATAAATCTGACCCTTGTAAGTTGGACCAATATACACAATTCATGCTTCCAGAGACAGTGCATATAACATATATAGGTGAATAGGATGGATATACATTCGTCTGAAGGAGCCTAACATCTTTTAATATGGGGGCAAGATATGGGCATATATGGCCTAAGAAGGAAGAATGCTAGATAGGTAAGACAGGGTGAATAAGTGAATACATGTCTAGCGATTAAATGAACCCAGTTCATGTTTGGCATCATGAAACATTTGTTCATCGAGAGGACAGAGGACTGGAGAATCTATAGTAGAGCCTAAAACATTTGGAAGAGTAAAAAGATAAAGTTTAAAATACTCAAAATGAGAGGAAAATGAGATGGATGGATGGATGGATGGATGGATGGATGGATGGATGGATGGATGGGTGAAGCCCAGCACTCTAGCAGACAAAAATAACTTAAACATCCTTCTGCCAACATTTTATGATATAGTAAAGTGAGTTGTGCATGCATATTTCAAAGAGCTCTGACTTGTTTATGTGGGAGATTTGCTGTTACTTCACTATGTATACACTGTTAATATATAGTATGGCATGGTTATTTATGGTTTATGGTTTCCTCTATTCTTGTTACTATCCTGAACCTGTGTAGCTGGATAGCCTGTTCAACATCCTCCAGAATAAAGGGTGTCCTGATTATGTCCTTTGTTATTTCCAGTTATTTGTGGCTTTACACATGATAGTATTACTTCGATATTTCAGTTTTAAGTTTTCTAAACTTTAGGCTCTCCATTCCAAATTGTCAAGACTTGATTCTATCCTTTCTTGATATTCTCAGCTCAGCAGCCTACCGTAGGTTCATAGGTGATTACTAGGCTAATAGCTAATATTATATTTTAATCCCCGTGATATGGGATGGGGTAGTATCAGGGTAGTGGGTCTTTGGGTGTTGGAGCCCTGAGTCATTTTATAGACTGACTCTGTCCATAAGGGACATGGGCAGTACCCTAGGAGTGAATTTACAGTACTCCATCCACTTATCCAAATTCTTTTTGAAGAGAGTGAGGGATGGGTTTTGTTTTATAAGGATGGAAAGTTTATTCCATAGATGAGGTAGCCTTTGGAATATGAATCTGTCTCTCTGGCAAGTTCTGCTAAAGTCACAAATAAGGTTCAGGACCATGGAACGCCTAACACTCCTATAATTTTTTATGGGAATATCTAACATTTTCATCAGGACTAGATCAGAAAATGCTTTGTTGGTCAGACATAAGTCACCTCTCAATAAACGATATAAGATGGAGTAAAAGGATAGGGCCTTTTGTCAGTCTGCATAAGACATGTGTTTTACACTTTGTATTTTTTTTTTTTTGTGAGAAACCTCTGGGGCTACTCTAGTTGGTGTAAGTACCTGGTTAGGCACATGCAAAAGGGAGTACTGTACTTGACTATGGGCCTGATGAGGGCCAAGAACAATGGCACTATGACTTCCTTTGATCTTGATGCCATGCCTTTACTTCTAAGTTGAGTCCCACAGAAGGCTTTCGTCACTACTGTAGTTATCTGGTGGTCAGAGTTTAGGTTATCTATCTGTGTTCCTAGGTGCCTCACCACTGAGTCTACTTTTAGGGGTGTGCTATCGATATTATAATTTGTGGGGATATCTGATTTAACAAAAGGTATAATTATAAATTTTTTAGCATTTAGTCTGAGACCATGGTTTTGGCACCAGTCGTTTGTCATTTTTAGGCCTGTTTGTAGCATGTCAACATCATTTGGGGATTCAGTGATTGCTCCCAGGTTACAGTCATTGGTGAACTTAGTGAGCCAGAGGTCCCCAACATTGGCCTTCACTTCAGAAAAGTATATACCAAACAGGAAGGATCCCAACACTGAGCTCTGTGGGACACCACTAGTAACAAGTTTCATATCGGAAGTGGAATCATCTATCTGCACAACTTGTCTTGTCAGTGAGCCAATTTGCTATCCATCTCACGATGTAGGGGATTATGTCTAAGTCAGTAAGTTTATCTATGATCCCTGAGTGGAGGAGTGTGTCAAAAGCTATGGCAATGTCTGGATAAGCAGTGTATACCATTTTACCCTCCTTCATGGTCCTGTTGACTTTCTTGAAGAAGTCCACCACACTAAGCAGGCAAGACTCACTTTGACAAAGCCAAATTGGGTCTGGTTAAATGTTTGGAGAGTTTCTATGCCATTATTAATGAGGCCCATGATAATTGTCTCATTGGCCTTACAGATAAGACTGGTTAAGCGTATGGTTCTTTAGTTCCCTGGGTTGATGGGCTCCCTCTGCATAGGGATGACTATCCCTATGCAGAGAGATTTTATTGCAAAATTCTGTATATTTTTTAACTTGTTAAGTAGTAGTTAGCGGAGCTTTTCTCCTCGGGCCTCCACTGAAAATGGACATGTATCCAGTTGGACTAGCCCGGTTAACAAATGTAAAATAAATAAATAAAATAAAATAAAATGACTGTTGCAGTCCTCCATTCCTTTGAGACAAAGCCCATCCAGAGGCTGTGGTTAAAAACAGTTTCTAGTGACCCTGATAGATTCTGTTTTAAGCTATTTAAGAAGCATCCTGGAATGTTGTCAGGACCCATGGGGGCTGTGTTTTTGGCTTTAACGAGCACAGTAAAGACCTGTTCCCTTGTAATGACCAGTAGGGGGATGGTTGCGTGTATTTCTCTGGGTGTGGTAGGAAGTGTTGGGGGGATATGTTTGAACTGAGCATATTGGCCAGCAGGTTTCCTATAGTTTCGGGTTGGGTGTAAGGGTTGCCATTCATGATTAACTCAACACATTGCTGAGCATTTCCCCTGAGGTTATAAACATAATTAAAAAAGCCTTATGGTTATCTTTTATCTGAGAGGCTATCATTGCCTAATAGTTTGCTTTGACAGATTTGACCAGCTCTCTAATTTGTTTGTTTAGACTGGTGATGTCTATTTGCAGTGTTTTGTCTGTTCCTTCTTGGCTTTGGAAAGGATTTTTTTTTCCTTTTGTTGAATAGCCTATTTATGTTATGGGTTGATCAGGGTAATTTATTTTTGCCAGTAATCATAAGTTTCATTTGGACAGGTACTGCCTCCTCTATGCAGCTATGAATGTGGTTATACAGTGCTTTTATGTACAGCTCAGAGTAGGCCTCAGTATCATCTGGGTTTGTAGGGGCTTGAAAGTTTAATAAGCTGTCAATTAGTTTGAGGTAATTGGCCTTAGCAAAGTTCTTAACAGGTTTGGAGTTTGATGGGGGTTCTTGTTTAGTTTTAATACTAAAGGAGATCATTTTGTGGCCGGATCTTACCAGGGAGAAGTTAATGCATGGGAGGGAGTAGCATCCCCCCATGTTCGTGAGTACTAGGTCTAGGATATTTGTACCTCTAGTTGGGGAGCTAACAAGTTGCTATAGGGTGTTTGCATTGACAAAACCAAGAACCTCTAGGAAAGTGAATTATTGGTCATGTGAGTCTCCCAGTTCATGGAGGGGTAGTTGAATTCACCCATAAGTATGGTGTTAGGCTGAATCTTAAGAGATTCCAGTAGGTTTAGGTAGGAGGTGTGGGTTTCCAGATTCATGTTTGAGGATCTGTAGCTAGCAAGGATATGATGCTCCTGTGGTTTATTGGGCATGGAGCAGCTCAAGTGAGTCATGTTATTGGAGCAGTCTAGCAGTGTACTTGTCGTTTATGAACATTGAGATACTTCCTTCCTTTGTTTTATAATGAGCTGAGAGGGATCAAAATATATGAAAGGCACTGTAGACTTTGATAGCCGGGGTTCTTTATATGGTTCTGAACCATGTTTCAATGACTGCACATATGTCTGCTTTCTCCAGGTTGAGGAGTGCTTCCAGGGAGTGCAGTTTTGTATTTAAACTCCTAGCATTGAGCAGCAGTACCTTTAGGTAGCAGTGACTGATTTTTGTTATGTTGAAGGGTTTAACATCATGGCACTGCCTAAAAAAGGGATTATGGGGATAGATAACATTTTTGCCAGTATCTAGAAGTTAAGTGGTTACAAGTGCAAACCATCTCTGGCAAAACATCATAGTTTGTTAATCATGACTCCCCAGACTGACAGATATTGGATCCCTTGGTGTGACACCAGAAGCTAAGCCAATTGTTGAAGTCAAACATTTTTTTTCTGGTACTGTGGCATCATCATTGGTGAAAGTAGGATGCTACCCAAAGCTAGATACATACATGCCTGGGACACATATTCAGAGAGCTCCATCATGTCTCTCTTCATATATTCCTGTGAGGTATGTCTTAGTTGTTTATGCCCACATGGACTATGACAGTGTCATACTGGTACTTGTGGTTTAAAGACCTAAGTACATGCATGATCTGGTGGATTCTGGCTCCAGACTGACAGCTCAATGTGATCTTCTCCTTGTTTAGCCTGGTAAGGGGTCAGCAGTATGTCTTAAAATGGAATCCCCAATGACTAGAATGTTTGGCTGAGTGGTGTGTTACCTTATCGGTTTGTAAGCAAGTCTACTATGATTTCAGAGTTATGTGTTGTGTGAGGTGCTGTCTTTTTTGAGTGTGGGTGGGGCCACTGAGAGATGTTTTTAGAAGATCTTGGAGATTTGGGTCTATGTATTTGTTCCTTAGTGTTGGTAGTGAGTATTTTGAGTCTAACACTGGCAACCTGGTTTGCATTTTTAATGTGTGTTTGTCAGAGCTTTGCCTCCAATGATATTGTGTATCCACATCTCTCACACACTCTGTCTGTTCTAAAATTAAATGGTTTGTCAGTGAACATGAGACAGTTACTACACTACCTTAGGATATTCATATCCACCAGGCCAGAAACAGAGATGACAGGGAAGTGCTCATCCATTATACCAGATCTTTAGTAGATGGGAAGGAGTAGGAGAGAGTCACTTAAAGTTCTAAGTGAGAGTGTATAGTAGTATACTATAAGATGACCTGCAGTGGTGCTGCACTCTGCACAAAATGGCAGCTCTTTGAGCAGCTGTGAAAAGTGGGAGACTATGGAGAGTGTTTCCTATAGAGGATTTCAAATGGAGAAAGTTGCTTTTATACCAGGGACATGAACATTTCTTTTTGCCTAAGGCGAAATACTATGTCTTGAAATGCAGCTCTGATACTGGAGACCACTGCATATCTAGTCAGCTGGGTATAGTTTTGTTAGAATGGCAGTGTCCATAGGTTTAGGAACTGACCATACTTACTTGAGTACTGGGGTACCTTAGGAAATTTGTGTGATGACACAACAATGGGCATGTCATTTATACATACAATACCCTGCTTAAGAATAGACATTCTCCAATAGTGTATTAATGTACAAGGAGAGCCTAGTATCAAGTCTGCTGTTTCATAGCAGCATATTAAACCACCACTAAACACAGACCAAAGGGAAAAAAATGAACCTTTGCCATGTTGTTTACATTCACTAAATGTGGATAGTTAGTAAGTGTAAAAAAATCTAAAGTAAGTAAATAAAAATAAAAGTAAATCAGATGACCTTGCTAACAAAAGTAACTGCAGTGCACTTACAAGGACGTGCTGTTTTATTTTACCTTTGCTAGCCCTGTCTTAAAAATCCACTTTTAATGAGAAAGGGAAAATTAAAACAAAAGGAATGCAATTTTGCAGTGTGAGTGAATGGTGAAGTATGTGTGCACATGTGTGTGTAAGAGACAGAGAGATATCAGGGACAAACTTGATATGTTTCCCTAATCCACTTAAAAAGTTAATAAAACAACATGTTCTGCACGATCATGCTTTATTTCAACAATAAGTACAAAACTATAATGGATATATTTATCCACTAGCTGTATGAAATTTCAAGGGATGGAGCAAAAATATTAGGCAAATTGTAAGGCATTTTGCAAACTCAAAGACAGGTGAAAGGTACGGGGATATGCATTGCTTTGTACTATATGTTTTTAAAGTCATCCATATCCAGTCCACGCCAGATCTACTGGCTACTCTCCAACCCCCATGGACTTACTCCATTTTCACTGGGGCCTGTGGTGGATCCTGAGGGTGTCCTGTGGGCCCAACTCATCCGTGCTTCCATATGGTGGGGGACTTTTTGACTTACCCACTCCTTTTCCCCATCCCCCACACTCATTGATTATATCAGAGGGCACCTCCCTGGTTTACTATCAAAAGTTCATTATTTAAATGCACAAATGTTAATTAACGTGATGTATGTGATCTCCTCAATAATATGGAACAGATCAAATCATTGACAGCAAAGTTTTGGAAATCAGTTGTAGAAAAAAAATGTCGAAAAAAGGGAAATAGAATATGCAAGTGCTCTGGAAAGTCCTGTAAGTTTAACACCACCAAAATAACACACGTCCAAAGTTTTTTTTTTTTGAATAATGCAATCCCAAAACGCAACCTCCTGATGCCACGGAAATACTGGAGATGTCACGTTTTGCTTCACTGTGTATCCAAAACATTAAAACAAATATTCTGCATGTGCAGTTGTGTAATAATAAATGGGAACATGTTAAACTTTTGTAAAATTCAATGCAGAATTCGGTAGTAATATCAAGAAGTACTGAAGGTGCAAATTAATGTACATTGTTAATAAACTCTGTGATACTGGACTACGTTTCACAGCATACAGTAGTACTGGTATTCCAAAGTGTTTTATCGGATGTTTGAATGCCCAACGTCACATATGTGACGTTCTTCAAGGCGAATGAACCCATTTTTCGCTTATTTAAACTTTGATTTTCATTCCTTCAGTATTTATGAATGTCACATTTTCCTCTTTTGACGTTATGACTTTCGGGTGAGTAAATTACAGGATTTTGATAGTAAAACCTCCCCTCTTTGATCCACACCTCCCCTTAGGGAGCATATCAACGAGCACCATCCTACCTTGGATAGGCACATCCATCACTTCCCTGCTGCTCCTTCAGTTGCCAAAGCAACCAAACAACCCAGTGTCAGCTGGGCCATAGTAAGGGCTTTATCCCTATACACCACCAGAATGGCTATAACAGAATCCATTTTAATCTGTACACCTAAATATCTCATCTTATCATGCCTCCATAAATATGGGTATTGCTTAGCCAATTTATAATTGTATACATAATTTATCATTATAGTCTTTGTTTTATCTTCATTAATTTTATATCCTCAAAAGACTTGAAACTGTCTCAAAATATTCCACAACACAGAAACATCCTTTTCTGAATTTATTATGTAAAAATAATATAATTTGCAAATAAAGCCAGTCTTTCTTGATTACCATAACAATTATATTGCTAAATTTCTGAGTTCTTTATTTTCTCTGCCAATGATAAAGCAAATAACAAAGGGGAGAGAGGACACCCCTGCTTGGTTCCTCTGTTCAAACACAGTTTAGCAGAGAAGAATCTTCCCACTTTAATTCTTGCCTCCAATCCTTCATATATCCTACTAATTAACCTCACTGTTGTACAAAGGAATGCAAATGCAAAAGCTTCTGATGCTTTACTCATAACATCCCAGCTTACTCTGTCGAATGCTTTCTCTGCATCAAGACCCACCAACCACAGTGGTATTTGCTTACATTCTGCTTCCCTCTGGATCTATCCATCCATCCATAACTCCTTTGTTTACACATGGGGTTGGGGTGTCACTTCAGTAGAACCAATGTTCACATTGCTGGGTGGCTACCCCTGTTCTCACACTGTCTTGCCCTGCCATGGTTGTTCTCACACCCTCTTGCCCTGCCACAGTTGTTCTCACATCTTCTTGCCCTGCCACGGTTGTTCTCACACCCTCTTGATTATCCTTGTTTGATGAATGTTGCCAGATGTTTGCCTCCTCCACAAAACCACACTAATCCACATCCAATGTGTTTAATGAATGACCAACATTTTTTTTTGGGGGGGGTTATATATCAATGTTTATTTTGTAAATGAGAATAGTATTGTTTCTTATCAAGGTTGACTTGCCTTTTGGTAAGGTTATAAAGATCTTTAAAGCACTGTAGGCGTTGCAGAGATTTATGTTTCTGCCACTCTTTCCATGCCTTAACCCTATTTTGCATAAGGCTTCTTTGATTAGTAAGCCAAGGGGCAAAGTTAGATTTTACTCTTTTTCCATATAGTGGTGGAAGTCTGTTTAGGATGCTTAAAAAAGATGAAGTGAACATTTCTACTGCCTCATCTAGTGGCAAGGCTTTTAGAATAGTCCAGTTAAATGAGTTAAGAACAGCTAAAATAATTCAGAGTTAAATGGTGAGGTATTTTTGTATACTTGCTCTTTGGCACTGTAATATGTCTGATAACATGTAGGACAGGGATCACTAAGGCATTTCAGGAAGGGTTCCTGATGCAGTATAACTGAAGGATCAGAGACCAGAATACAGTTGAGAATGGGACTAGTGTCCTGAGATTTGTTGTAGCAAGAAGGATAAATAATACGCTGCTTGAAACCATGAAGGTTGATGCTAGATGAAGGATAGTTAGAAGTAAATGTACTCCAGTTGATATTAACATCACCTATGATGACTGTTTCATTGATAATATTGTCTAAGATCCAGCAAATGATGTCCTCATGGGTAGATATATTGTTACAAGTGGGATATATAGAATAATTATACAAATGAGTTTGTGGTCATTTACTTTTATGTAAGGGATAAGAAGCTCTATGTTACTGAATTTGAGCAGAGTTTTTGTAAGAGGAGAAACATTTTATATATATATATATATATATATATATATATATATATATATATATATATGTGTGTGTGTGTGTGTGTGTGTGTGTGTGTGTGTTAGGGTAGAGAATAGGTACCTCTTCAGTTTTTTTCTTTACCCCATCAACTCTAATGATGCTGTTTCCTGTGAGAAGAATTTCTGAGTCTTTTATATGAGGTTTTAGCAATGTCTCAGTAAGGGCAATGATACCTTTTACTTAATGAGAGATACAGGCGTGCAGTTCAGCTATGTATGTTTATGGAGGTAAAGTTTAGTTTTGTGGAGTTATTAGAGGTGACCAGAGGTGATGTGGGTGACAGGGAGTAGAGATGGAAGGAAGGCCTGGGTTAGGGTAAATGTCACTACATTGTTTAATTTTTGAAGAATGTTGAAGAGACTGAAGCAGTTTTATTATGGTAATTTTTGTTTGTATTTTTTTTCTTTGTTCTGGAGTGGTAATTAGGATAGGTAATAATTTTGTATTTAAAGAAAAGAGTATGTGAGCTAAATAGATGTGGAGCAATTTTTGGTGAAGAATTGTGGAGTGTATAGTTTGAATGGAAGCTTGTAGTAGGAGAGAAAGAATGGGTGTGAGAGGAGTAATTTGATGGTCTGTGAGGAGAGAAAATAGTATAAAAAGTAGAGCAGTTAAGCTAGTGAAGAGCATGTTTACTTGTGATGAGATGGGGAGACAACAAAGTTATAATCTGGTCATGACATTGACAGGCAATGTGATTATAAAGTTAGACAAAAAGATCTGTGAGAAAGTGATGTTATGGGAAGTTAAGAGTGTTAAGTGTAGTGAGTGAGTTGTACAAGAAGTAAAACAGACACAGCTGAGAATCCAGACCAGTGAGTAAGCTGGATAAGAAGTGAGATACAGTTGAATTTGTAGTATTAAGTATGAACAGTAATAAGGTGGTAAGGAAGAAAAGGGGAAAGAGTGGTGTGGTCAGGTGTAAAAATGAATTAGATGAAGTTAGGTTATTCAAAGGAGCTGATAGGTGAGATGGGAAAGGAAGAAGTGAATTTTTAGATCGGAAGGGAAGGGAGCACAAAATTCAAAGTGAAGGAAGGGTGAATATCCACCGGGCAGTTATAGAGTGACTGAGTGGGAAAGACAATGTCAGACATACTGTGGTGGATGCTGTATTAACAGAGCAGACAATGAGTAAGTGAAAGAGCAGGGAAGAGAATATTAATACTACTGTGATTGATGGGACAGGAGAAAATGTGGAAATTGTACTGATATGTAGCAGGGTCTTTAAATAGGTTTATGATGTCAATAAAAGTGTCAGGAGAGCTGCAGGAGGAAATTTGTAGATCAGAGAGGGGTTGGATGGGAAATTATGTGTGGGAGGGGAGAGACGCAGGACACACACACCCTCCACTTTAGTGGGAGACAATTAGTCTGGGTCTGCTCAAACCCAGTAATTTTGCACATCCAGCTAAACAAAGGTAAACAAATGGCATGAGGCAGAGTATTGCTGTGACTGTTAAAAGACAAACTAAAAGTGAAGATTCACCACTGTAAGCTAGAGATAAAATTGGAGCTGAATTTGTTAGCCAGCAGATTGGCTATGTCTAGTGTTGCCACCTATCCATTTTTTTTTCCTGGACTATCCGGAAATCAAACTGATTGTCCGGTAGTCAGGAAAACACTGCACAAACTCCAGTATTCTGTTTAAAAAAAAAGAAACAGACTACTGGAGTTTGTTAAATCGGCCGATTTACAAAAAGCATAGTAAATCTGCAAAAGAAAAAGCATCACTTTTGGAAAAAGAGGACATTCCCCTCATGCAACATGACAACAATGTCACAAAATTGGCAGAAAGTGGGCTGGACATGGAGGGGGTTATGGGAGGTGCGAGAGGTGTGGCCTAAGTCTGGTTTTAGCCATAACAAAAGGTGGCAACCCTAGCTGTATTGTCTGGCTTTGTGTAAGTGGCTCCATTAACAATGAGTTCTGCACACTGTTGTGCACTGCCTTTCAGGTTTTGGACCTAATGAAAGCCCTGTGGCTGTCCTTGTCCTGGGAGGCTATCTTTACCTCAAAAGTTGCTTTGTCCTCTTAGTAGTTGGTTTAGCCTGATGACAGAGTTTTTATCCTGCTGGGCAATGTACTTTCTAATTTTAGCAATGACTTTTTTTTTCTTTTGTTGCACATTTTGTTTATGTTTGGATTCCAGCAGGGTGGTTTGTTTTTCCCATTTGTTCTGGGCTTGTTTCTGGCAGGCACAGCTGTCTCTGTGTATCTATTAACATGATTGTATAGGGCTTCTTTGACAATTCTGCATAGGCAGCTATGTTCTCTGGGTTTGGAAGGGCTTGAAATTTTGTCAGATAATCCCTTAATAATAAATATTTTGCCATAAAGTGACAGTGTTTGCTGCGGTCACAGCATTTATTTCTGTTTCAAAGGAGGCAGCTTTATGATCTGACCTTACCAGAGAAGACACTGCACTGGTGGGTGTAACATTCTCCTGTATTTGCACTTACGGGATCCAATATGTTTGCACCTTTAATGGGCAAATGGACTACCTGGTCCAGGGTATTTGTGCTTACAGAGTTCATGAATCACTGAGCCTGCAAGTCTGGGGTCTTGTAGAATTCCCATTATAGAGGAGTAGATAAGTCCCCCATGAATATTTTATTTTTTCTATTTTTGTGTAGCTATGTCGTTTTAACATATGTAAATATCTGGCTCAAATTTTATGCTTGATCTGCTAAGCAAATCATAAAAAAGTGAAAAATTAAAAGGTAAGGTGTCTGCCTGCTCTCTGTTAATACCTTGCAAGAATCAGTATGTCAGTCAGGTAACAGAACACCATTTTCCAGGTTCTGCCAGCATGTGGCAGTGTTTTACAGTTTTCACTCCTTTTGCACAGATGCTCGATGGGGACTTCATCCCTTTGCTCATTGCAGCAGGAGGCGGAGGGAATGCCTACTTAGAGGATCCTGGAAAATCTTTATCCAGCGTTCCAGTGGAGCAGTTTGAAAATGATACTTCTGTACCTGGAATCAATGGAAAAACAGGAGCAGCAGGTAAGGATTTAGATAAAAAGTTCATATACTGCTCTTCAAATGCACTTATCCTTTGTTCTTGTCTGCATTTACCAATCTGTTAATCTTATATTTATTTCTGATCATATAAAGCATGTAATAATACTGATCGGCAGTTTGTCATAGATAGTCTCTCTCTACAAAAAAGGATACAAATATTGTGATGAGAGTCTCAGAGATCAATTCTTGCCATATACAAAACAGGATAACCTGGTAGAGTAAAATGTCTTCAAAGTTATGTCTTCAGTTTTAGAGCAGTGTCATGCTGCTTGGTACAGTTACAGAAAACAGTATGTAGATTAAGCGTCTTCGTAGCAGTGTGTGAATGCTCTGAAACTGGAAAAACAAAGCTTTTCATGTATTTAGTTGTGTTCTTTGTTGGCTGAGTTTTGTTTACCAGGATGTGTAACTAGGTAGAAACTATTGTGAAAACTCCAGACAATGGCAACAATGACAGACAAAATATAAGTAACTAATTGTATCACAGCACTGCTGCGATTACTTTGTTAGTTAACAGCCTAACACCCCTGTAGGATCTCACTGTGTTGCCACTGCTCCTCTAAGTGTTGTCACCTCTAGGTGTTGTTACTGCTCCTCTAGGTGTTGTTACTTCTAGGTGTGGTCACTAGGTGTTGTTACCTCTAAGTCTTGTCACTACTCCTCTAGGTTTTGTCACCTCAAGGTGTTGTCACTACTCATCTAGTGTTGTCACCTCCAGGCCTTGTCACTACTCCTCTAGGTGTTATTTCTAGGTGTGGTCACTAGATGGTGTCACATCTAGGTCTTGTCACTGCTCCTCTAGGTGTTGTCACTACTCCTCTACGTTTTGTCACTTCAGGGTGTTGTTACTACTCATCTAGTGTTGTCACCTCTAGGTGTTGTCACTGCTTCTGTAGGTGTTGTCACTTGTAGGCCTTGTCACTGCTCCTTTAGGTGTAGTCATCTCTAGGTGTTGTCACTTCCATGTCTTGTCACTCCAGCTCTATGTGTTGTCAGCTGTAGGTGATGTCAGCTCTAAGTGTTGTCACCTCTAGGTGTTGTCACTACTTCTATAGGTGTTGCTACTGTTCCTCTAGGTATTGTCACTTCCAGGTGTTGTCATTAGGTGTTGCCACCTCTAGGTCTTGTCACTATTCCTCTAGGTGTTGTCACCTCTAGGCCTTGTCATTACTCCTCTAGGTGTTTTCACCTCTAGGCGCTATTACTTCTAAGCCTTATCACTGCTCCTCAAGGTGATGTCAGCTCTAGGTGCTGTGACCTCTCTTGTCACTGCTCCTTTGGGTGCTGTCACTGCTCCTTTAGGTGTTGTCAGCTCTAGGTGTTGTCACTGCTCCTCTAGTTGAGAGACATCAGTGGAGGTGGTCCTGGCATTTCATGGGGATGCCCTGAGGCACGTCCCACAGGAGGTGTACCAGACACAGCCCACACCTTGGAAGAATTATATATATTAGCTTTACTGGGAACACTCAAGAATCCCATATACTGAGACTGAGAAATGAAATACAGAAATACTCCACTGGAAAGTAATAGGTGTTCACATGCACATTTACTTATAGTTCTTAGGCTGAAAATCAGAAGTTGTGTGTCTGCTTCACTGCTGACTAGAATAAAATTAAGGCATGGCAGACCAATGCAAAATTATCCAAGATGCTCTTTTATTAAGGATAAACTAGTACTCTTTAAATCTGTTTGGAAACAGGGTGACCTTTTAGTAGGGTTATCATAATAATAACAACAACCATAGCCATCTGAGTTTTAGTATTTGAAGTGAAGACAGTTTGCTGTGAAAACTTCAGATAGTAAATTATAGAGAAGAAACAAGTAATGTCTGCTCAAAATGAGAGTTGTCTAAGGGAAAATGATGGTCAAACAAACACTGTGATAGTAATGAATCAAAAGAGTATTCTCAGGTTCCCAAAGGTGTAACATCCAGCAATGTCACCACATACCCGACTTACACTTGTCAAATGTTGAAAGTCTAGGTATGAGAAATTCAGGATGTGTGGGATATGTGTAAAACAAAGAGTTCATTACAGTAACACATCATTAAGTAAATACAAGAAATGTATGGTATGTGTCAACAAAGGAAACTTAGAATGAAATGTCATACATTTTATACCATATATGAATGTGATTAATGTTTTCTGTATGTCTACCTCAAAATATATGGTAATGTTTGCATATGATGATGATGAAATAGTGATGTTAAATATTGGGCTGTTTCTTTAATTTATCACACCTTTTTTTGTAATCTGACATCCTGTGCTAATGTAAAATTGAAAGGTACAGGTTTACAATCTGGCAGCATATCGGATCATATCCATGCTGTTATGAATTGGCTTCATACCCCAGACATTAGACTTAACATTTCACTAATACCTCTTCACTGTACACTGACCTTTTCTTACCATTTTCATCTGTCACGTCTCCTTGTTCCTGGCTTTCTCTCAGGTCCCTAGACACTTCAGTATATTGTTTATATCAAACTTTGAAAAGGGTTTCCTCTCCATAAAACATTCCATGCCTCCTCAACTTTAACTTTTGCATGCAACTTTCTGCTGTGAGTAAATGTCCCCCTCCACCTAAGAACATTCCACCTCTTCTGATCATCTCTTTCTTAAAAAGCAGCTCGTACTTGATTTGATGGGTCCCCTTCCCTGATCTGCCACTATGATTTGTAATCTCTCCTTCTCTGTGACCTCTCACCTGTTTCAGCACATCTCTTTTGGCATCTCAAGTCATAATTTTCTCCTCACACTACTTGGTTTAGATGTCTTCTGTTTGTGGCAGGGGACCTCATTCAATGAAACTGCTGAGCTTCTTTACCTCAGTGCTGCTTCCTATCAGATAAAAGAATCTGATTGGCACACTAATGCTGTGTTTCTTGTTATTCCATGCTGTCATTTCCTGCCACAGTGGGAAAAGGACGTCTCTTCCTACAACCGGACCAGCGACATTGTGAAACAAATTATTCCACTGACAAACACAGCCATGTCATGGTAACTGTTAGGCCACTGAAGGTGGAAGAAACTGATTCAAGTAAAAGTAATCACAGGAATCTAGCAAGTTATATTGAAGTAACCGATAACAAAGAGAGAATGGGTATAAATGAATGAGAAAAGGGAAAGGAGAAAGAAGAGCAAAACCATGACAATATGGAAAGGGCTAAAGTAAATTATTTATTTATTGGCATTTGATTACCGGGAAAGTTCGACTGGGTAGAAATCCATTTTCAGCGGAGGCCCGGGGAGAAAAGCTCCAAATTATTACAATACATTTTAGGAACAATAATTTTACAATCTTCAAAAATAAAACAAAAACATCTGTAGTTTAAATAATTATAACAAATTAGACATAATATAAAAACATTGGTTAAGAATCAATACAAGGTATATATGACAATTATACGTGGAGTTAAAATGGAAAACACAAAGAAAACATCTGATGGTGTTAAAAAGTACAAAGTAAAGCATAAAATGAATTAAAAGGAACTTAAGAGAAAAGTAGCATCTGTAGAGCTCAAAATGCTGATGTATATTATTCTTTTCAATTATATACCCATATCCAGCATCAGCAATGGCAGTCAAAAGATTACAATACAGAAGTAGCAGAACCCACCTATGCAGTATTTAATTGCTTGGGTTTAATGGTACCTGCATGGTACAGTTGGTTTCTTATGCTTTGCAACCATACATAATAAAGGCTGTAGAGGCCATGCCAAATCCTCATGAACAGCAGCCACATGAGATCATGGTGTGTCCCCATGCACATCAGCCACATGAGATCATGGTACATTCCTTTGAGCAGCATCCACATATGCAACCACATGAGATCATGGTGTGTCCTCAAGAACAGAAGCCACATGAGTTTAATTTATTTATTTATTTGTCTTTGTTGCCTGGGAAAGTCTGACTGGGCAGAGCCCATTTCCAGTGGAGGCCTGGGGAGAAAAACTTCATCACAATGCATTTATATTAACAAATGAAATTCAGACAGTTCTCAGAAAAACAACAGTTACATTTCCCATAAAAAGAAAACATAATTACAAGACAGGTATAGTCAATAAAGTATGTACCTCAACAATTGCAAGTCCATGCAGTTCTTGTAGCTTTTTAACTGTGGTGTGTCCTCATGAATATCAGCCACATGAGATCTGGTACAATCCCAAGAAAAGCATATACAAATGCAACCACATG
Source organism: Protopterus annectens (assembly GCF_019279795.1). Lineage (NCBI taxonomy): Eukaryota > Metazoa > Chordata > Ceratodontiformes > Protopteridae > Protopterus > Protopterus annectens. The sequence goes on from NC_056737.1 coordinate 36,440,234, forward strand.
AGATCATGGTGTGTCCCCATGAACAGTATCCACATGAGGTCACTGTATGTCTTTAAGAGCCTCACCCACATGAAATCATGGTACTTACCCTTGAACATCAGCTGCATATACAGCCACATGAGATCATGGTACATCCCATGAACAGCATCCACATATACAACCACACAAGATCGTAGTGTCATAGCTCTCAACCTGGAATCATAAAAAAATCTGGAGAAAGGCCCATGAAAAATAGGTACAGCTGGCCAAAAATCCATATGCTGATTAACATACAATTTGCATATACAATTATGCAACCCCGCCTACTCCAATGGACTTGTGGGATACCAACTTTTAAATGCAAATTAAATAACAGACAAAATATGACACAAAATAAACAGTACAATAGTGTTTTATTTATATTAATATTTGAACTTGTATAAAGCTTTGAACTTGTGCAAAACTGAAATACAATTTTCTTTTATAAAAAAATTAACTGCCTCAATATTTTACATAACACAAAATATAACCAGAACAAAACTGTTTTATTTATATTAACATCTGAACTTGTATCTATTAACGTCTTCTGAACTGGTATAAAATTGTGAACTTGTATGACACTAAAATACAATTTTCTTTTATAAAAATAAAATTAATTACTACACATATAAAATTAAAATACATACAATTTGTCTAAACAGTCAAATGAATTCTAACAACTCCAAAAAGAAGCAATGGCAGAATAGCACAAAAACGAAGTTTAATTCACGAAGTAAAATCCACAAGATAAAATCCAATAAAACACACGAAAACACGCTGTAATTACGCTGTTATAGAACCACAAGGGAGCGCTTTCATCTCCAAAGGGAGATTTCTTCAGACTAATGGTTACAACACACTGCTTCATTTAAATACTCTTAGCAATTAGTAAGCTGCTTCATTCTAACAACTACTACTGTACCAGTATAAAATTTAAATAAATACAAATTAAATAAGGTATGACTTCTAAGAGCTCAAGTTTCAAGCTGAAGTTCATTTAATGGCTTATTTCCTAGGCACTTTTACAAAACTGAACAAGAACAGAAATGAAGCCAATAATAATCGCTAACAAGAAAATCCTGTAAAAATAGCCAGCATATCAAGACAGACACAAAATGAACTATACAGATAAATGGTTAGAGTAATACTTATAAGACTTGGTAAATATATGTTAAATGTGTCTTAAAATGAATGTCACTTCCCCTATCTCCCTCTTTCTATAACGTAATATAAAATTAATTATGTTTGCCCCTCAAATCAACAACTTAAATCCCCTTTCAGTCTCCTTCATTTTACCTACACATTTTCTCTCAAGGATTTTTTGACAATCTGAATATCTGTGCTGAAAATAATATTGTTCTTAAAAATGAAACTGCTAATTACAAATGTTATGAACTTTTCTCCCTGCCCAGGCCCCTGCTTAAAATAGTTTACACACACCCAGTCAGACTTTCCTGATCAACAAGACAATAAGTAACAAAATAAATAAATAAAAATGCAAGGGCAACCACTGTTAAATATAACAAAATGAAGCAAAGTTTTTTTAAGTCTGCAGAGTCCAAATTACCTCAAACCAGTTGAAGACGTGCCATACATGCAACCATGTACTACGGAAAAACAACTAAAGGTAAATAAACAGAAAGAGAGTAGTACACACCTCCTCAAGCCCTCAGCTGAATTCTGAAAGGCTGGCAGTCAGCCTCACGAAGCTGACATTATTGGTCACACCCCTGCACGTGATGACATCAGCACCGACAAAAAAAAAATTCAAAAAACCCTAGGAAATTCGGGAATTGAAGGGGCCACTCAGGAATTCATGGCACCCATTATTTTGGCCTGAAAGTCAGTAAATACTGAGGAATCCAGTATGTTTGAGAGGTATGCATGGTGTGGCCCCATGAACAGCAGTCACATGAGATCATGGTACATTCCCGTGAATCATATCCATATATGCAACCACATGAGATAATGGTATTTCCCCATGAACTGCAGCCACATGAGATCATAGTGTGTCCCCATGTACATCAGCCACATGAGATCATGATGCATCCCCATGAACAGCATCCACATATACAACCACATGAGATAATGGTGTGTTCCCATGAACAGCAGCCAATGAGATCATGGCGTGTTCCTATGAACAGCATCCACATATGAAACCAAATGAAATCATGGTACATCCCCATGCCTAAAAATAGAGGCATACCTCCAAAAATAGACATTGGATGCAGGGTAAATTGGGCCTGAAAAATAGGAATGTTCCTCCAAAATAGGGACATATGAGAAGTCTGACTGGATTCTCTCATTAAGGTATGTTAGTGGCCAGAACCTTCTCATTTTGTGCAAGCCCCGCTTTTCTACTAGAAAATAGCAGAAGACTAAGAATACCTCTCTTCTTCTCCCCCCTCTGCTGTCACAGTCCCTCAGAAGAAGTAATACACATTTTGTCAGGAGGCTTCTTTAGAAATAAGTCTTTTAAGCCTCCCAACTCTTTGTCTATGACCCCCCTTCCATTCCATTCCCCCCTTGAAGAGGCACAGAGAAGCTACTACTACTTCTTCAGAGGAGGATGGGGATTCTGGCAGGGATGCTTTGACTTATTCTTCTCCGATTCATCTTCAGTTTCTCCCTTGGAGGAACTTTCCTTTGGATATAGTGTACTGAAGATGACGCAACATTTTCTACAAGAAGGCTAATGCAAAAAACATATTATTACTTGATGTACATAAAGGTTCCAAAGGCTTTTGCCATCCTTCCAGTCCATGAGCCTTTCCTAGATACTTTTGTCACAGTTTTGTATGAACCATGAATCCAAATCTCCTTGCCCCCAAGAAGCCTGACAGTTTTTATAATGCTCCTGATTCCCACATATTTTTTGTATAAAATCCATTGTCTGACCCTGCTGTGACCTCACTAGAATCAGATATAAAACTATTAAGCTCCTGCCTTTTCCAGTTCTCTCCCTAATGATAAATATAGTAGGGTGATAGTCAAGTACAGGAAAAAAGGTTTAAATCTCCTTTACTCTGGCTTTTCATACTCTTAATTATCAGACATCTATGACCAGGTACATCTTGTCTTTGATGGGTGACCTTTGCAAACTTTAATCTGATATGTCTGCTTCTGAAATGAAGTCTTCTGCTTTCTGTTATTGAATTCTGCTTCCCAGGGAGCTAAGCATTCTGTTAAGCACAGCTACAATGCAGCTGATGCTTCCTCCAAAGCAGTTGCTACTAGTTCTGTTTTGAGGAGATTTTCTTGGCTAAGGCTTCAATCTTTTCCCAAGCAAGTTAAATTAAAAATCTTGAATACACTTTTGGATAGAGACACTATTTGGACCATTTCAAGAACCTTCAGAAAAGAGGAAAGATTATGGAGGATTTTAAACAAATGTTTCTCTCTCTCTCTCTCTCTCCTGTTCCCAGTTTGCAAAGCAACTACCCTTCCAAAGTGTGTTCCTTTTTTTGTAAAAAACAAAAAGTCCCTTAGAAGGGTGAGAAATATTTTAAAAAGAGATCTTAACACAAATCCAAACATAAATTTAACGGCTCCAAACCCTCCATTTTCTGGCAACACAGCCTCCTTGTGACTATCGTCTTTTGCCTCCCACCCTCTTTCCTCACTTTTGTCTAACCCTAACCCCTCTGTCAAATAGACTTTCCCTGTCCTTTCCAATCTGGGAAACTAACACCAAAGACCATGGGCTTCTTTCAATAATTCAAAGCGAATACAGTATGTCATGGCTTTCTCTTCCTCACAGGTCAGATATTCCTCCTGCCAACTCCATCTGATCCCTCTACTAGTACAGGAGTTGTTTCTCCAGGGTACAATAGAATTATCCTGCCCCCCCTCCTCCATTAGAACAGACAGAGTTCTATTTAAGGCTTTTCCTGGCTTCCAAGAAAGAGAGAAAATGGAGACCAATTCTGAACTTGTCCCTTCTCAACTTCTGTCTCACATTTCTAAAATTCAAAATGCTTAGTCTGCAGTCCCTGTTCTCTGTGATCCTGTTTCAAGACTTGAGGTAAACTTGGATGTAATGGATTTATGTCTTCATACCCCAATCCATACAGATCACAGGAAGTTTTTAAGGTTCTCTGTTTTGAAATATCACTTTCAATTATTTGCTTTACATTCAGACTCTTTACTGCACCAAGGGTTTTCATAAAGTGCCTAGCTTCAGTTGTTGCTTTCTGCAGGAGATGCAAATTTTGTCCTGCTTAGATGACCTGCTTATTCATGGTCTTACAAGTGAAAATCTCTTTTCAGACTTCAGCTCTACAAAGAACCTGGTTCACTTTCTGGAGTTCACCTTAATCCTACAAAAAATCCAGTCTGGTCTCATCCTGGGATCTTGTATTTCTGGGTTGCAGACTCAACTCTAAGCGAATGACTGCCTTTCTTCCTCAGGACAAAATTATTGTTCCTCAAGGAATACTCCGAATCTCTTCTTCCTCTGGATGTGAACCCAGCAAGAGAGAGAGAGAGAGAGAGAAATGTGGAGTCCATGACCTCTACAATTCTAATGATTCCTTTGGCTAAACTCCATATGAGGAAGATTCAGTGATTTCTCATATCAATGGGGACACAACATTGTGATCTTCTGAGCTTACCAATTCCTCTCTTGCCATTCATCAAAAATGAAGCTTCATTGATGGATTAACCAGATATCACTTAATCCAGGAGTGCACTTTCTGGTTTGTCCTCCATGACAGGACCTTTACACAGGTGCTTCAACCTGGCTTGTGAAGGTTGTTCTATTAATGCAAATGTCTAGGCTGTGTGGTGCAAATTGGACAGGAAGGACCACATAAATATCAGGGAAATGAAGGCAGTGATTCTAGACTTTTAATCCCTCCAACACCTTTGGTCTCTAGACCTTCTCTGAATGTTTACAGACAACACCATAGTTAGAGCAGGATGACATCCTACTATCTTTGCAGACTCACACTGATTGCTTGGGACACAGCTATACAGTACACCATGAAGAATACTTCAATGACAGATTACCTGAGATGATCCGAGGCAGATCCTCATGAATGGATGTTAAACAAAGAGATCATCTTACAGATTGTCAGTTAATGAGGTATTCCTATATTCCTCAGACAGATCTCTTTGTCTCTGATCAGAACAACCAGCTCAGACCATTTGGTTCCAAAATTCTTTGCTCAGAAGCATGGAAAATGGATGCCATGTCTATTTCTTGGAAGGGGAGATTCTTCTGTGCATTATCTCCCCTACCTCCAATTCCAAGGTTCTTCTGAAAATCAAGAAGGACAAGCCATGTTTCTTGTTGGCAATTCCCTTCTAGACCAGACAACATTGGTTTCCCCTTTCTGTTCTATCTGTCCCAGGGCAATCATCACAAGTTACCTGTCAGAATGGACTTGCTCATGCAGCAAAAGGGCTCTGTAATTCACCTAAACTTCCAGACTGTGCATCGAACTCTATAGGTGATCAGGTTTTAATTATTTTAGGCACCTGTTCTCTGAGGATATGTTACAGGTATTACAGGAGGGTAGAAAATCTGCTAAAAGAAAATCTCATGTTTCTAAATAAAATGGAAGAGTTTCTCTCTGTGGTGCCACAAGACAAGTCAGGACATTTATCCAATTGGCAAACCTATTATTACTATTACCTATTACTATTATTAGACTCTGTTGGTCTCCTACTTTTATGAGCTTCTCTATTCAGGGCTGCCATATTCTTCTATTAAAGAAAATTGGTCAGCCATTTCTGACTGCCTTCCTTTTGATCTATATTTATCTTCACATTTTTGAAGTTGAACAGTTTTTGAAAGGTGTCCTTCATTTCAAGCCTCCTAAGAAATCCATTGCACCTCCTTGAGATGTGAGTTATGTTTTAGAATTGTTGACTTTACCTCATTTTGAGGCTACTTCCTCTACTTCCTTAAAGTTTTCCCAGGAAGATATTTCTTCTACTTGCTCTTACCTCTGCCAAAAGGGTTTCTGAATTGAAAAGTCATGTGGCTTCTCCTTCTTTTTTTGGTTTTCTATAAGGAGAGGGCTAACCATAGAACTAATCCATCTTTCATGCCTAAGAGGGTCAATCAGTTGCATTTGCAACAGACATTCAGTCTTCAATTTCCTCTGCTCAAAACAGACAGGGAGAATCTTATACTCAAGATATTCGCAAATAACTGACAACTGAGGTTTTATCTTGACAAGACCAGGTCTATTACAAAGTCAGACCAGCTCTTCATTTCCTTTCAGGACAAGAAATTGTCTCCCTGTTTCCGATTAGTCTTAAAATGGATCCCATCTGCTTTCTCCTTTTGCTATACCTTCCATGGTAAATAGTTCCGAGGATTGTAAAAAGCACATTCTACCAGAACTGTAGCTTCTTCTGGTGCCTTTTTCAAAGGTCTGGATTTTGAAGCTGCTACCTGGTCTTCTATATATTGTTTTACCAAAGATTATAAATGTGATGCTCTTTCTAGAGCTAGAGCTGGATTTGATAAGTCTATATTTTAAGGAAACTTGGACTCCAGCTTACACCCTCATTCCCCCCCCCCCCCCCCGATACCTGGTGAGCTTTGGAACTCTTGCCACTTGTAAGTAATGCTGCAATAGTGATTTTAGTCAAGACATACCACAGTTTTGTAAATACCTACCATAACACTGGATGTCTGAGTGATCAGTATTACATTCCACCCTTCTTCCCTTTCTTTCAAATTTTTTTTTGTAGTAGACCAAGGTAGTATCCTTTCCTTTCCTTTCCTTTTGTTTTCTTTCCTTTCCTTTCCATCTTCTTTTGGTTGGTACAACCTTTTTATTGCTTCCTCAGCCTACTATATTGCCATGCTGGCTTTCAGGTCTCGGGCAAGAAAGTCCTGAAGTACTTAGAGCCCATAAGTTCATTATGTACTATATAGCTGTGGCACTCTTTGGTCATACTTCAGGTGTATGGTACAAAAGGAAGATGCCTAGACTTTGTATCCTAGTTGGAAATATGGCTATCCATGGCAGGATATCCCACATCTGTTATACTGCAACAGTGATCAGTCAGGCACATCCATACTATCCTTCACATTTCCATACAACATGGAAAAAGCATCGAGAAGCCATGCTTTCACTATTAAAAACAAGCAATATAGTATTGAGTACATGTCATGAAACAATTTCTTAAATGTGTCCCTCTGCTTGAAAGTAGCAAACACCAGTCCCTTCTAACATGTTATTGTCATGAATAAGATTTTGGAATAGTTTATTTTTTAATGAAATTATCTCATATTTTTTTTTTCTTTTTTGTTGCAAGAACTAAAAAAATAATATTGAGATGATACATTCAATGGAGTAATTTGAGAAATAATATGTAACTGTCAAGATTAAAATAGTAAAATCAAACTGTTCCATGGTATGGGTTGTTGGTTTGTGCCTTTCTCGTATGTGTCGAATTGGTGGAATAAAGTCTTTGAAACATCCGAGTTGCCTGCCTGTCTCTACATTATAAGGATACCCTTCATTGTGCCGGAGAATTTTTTTCTATTTTTTTTTTTTTCTATCTTTTGTTGGTGTGCTGCTTTTGGTTACAAAATAGTAATATTACTTTTCAGAACAGGGGTAAATTACTAATAAAGTATGGATATTCATTACAGAAGCCATGCCATTAAATTGGATGTGTAGCTGTGCCAACTGTTGTTTCAATGTTTTAATCAAAGAGACCTTAACAAAACTTTTAAATGTCACTATAAAATGACAGAGTAGTAAGACAGTAGGAGTATGCATCCTGTAATGTGAATATAGTATTGAGGGGATTTTCATTCAGAAAGACAGGAGGGGTTCAGTCCTCATTCCACTCATCTTTCACCTTTTATCTACTCTGCTCTGGGTCCATCCTTATTTTGGTGACCAGAGGGTCTGGTTTTAGCACAAAGACTTGGGGATGCCAGCACCGAAGGACAGACTCTAATCATCATCATGTCTGGGATCTATGTCATTTTTTTTTCTTTTGATCTATGTTATTACCCCAAAGGGCAAAGGTGTTTGCTTCTGTTCTGTGGACAGGACTGCAATTTCTGTTTAATCTAAACCCATCCCCATAGCAGCCAGGAAGGTTTTGACAGCCACAGAACTCCTGTAATCCCAGTCCGGAGTCATATGTGCACAGTCCTGTATACCTTTAGAGGAGAGCATGGCTACAGTGTGATGCACAGTTTTGTGGGTGCATTCATGCTGTGTGTGTCTCTGTCTGCTTCTGTTTACATTAAGAATCAGAACTCCAGAGACATGCATGGTCAAATAGGAATTTAGTCCACAAAATGGTTGCAGTGTGATGCATAGTTTTCTTGGTAGACATGTTGTTTGCTGACATGTACTGCATGTTCTTTCTCCTGCTTCTGCTATAATCCACTGCCAGTCATGCAGAGAGGATCATAGGTTTATAGGTTCATAGGTAAGTACTATCCTAGCTGCCCTTGGGAGCTATTTTAAGCCTAGCCAGTTTCCTTTTTGTGCTCAAATTAACCTATCCCATTTAGTTAGAAATTGGCCTTACCCATCCAATGTTCAATAATTATATATTACCCTTAATGAGAATAACTGGTATCATACCATATATAATTTGAGGGGACACGTGCATGGAATAAAGCATGTAGGAGCTGCCTCTGTCCATTAGTTGAGTAAATTTTCTGTTTCCCATCCAAAGATCTAAATTGCACTTGAATATGGACAGGGATGAACTTTGTTTTATGTGGATGGGGAGTCAGTTCCAGACCAGCGGTATCTTCTGTGAGATATGTCCCAGTAAACCAATCTGTTGATGTTGCAGAAAAGGTTTATATCCCTATACTGAGTATTTCTGATGCCATTTGACTTACTGATGTGCAGTAAAGTATTGACACAGAGGATGCCTTTTATGACAGGCACAGTCTGTAGGATATTGAATATAGTGACAGGGCTTTGAGTTGTCAATGTAGGATATGTTGCTTGGCCCTTGTATCCTTTAGTAAGGTATCTGTATGGGCATTCCAGTTGCTGCATGTGTCTGAATGTAAAAATGCTAAAAAGGGCATCACATTCAATGAGTGGCCTAATGATGGCTGAGTAAAGGGGGCAATGATATCCCTAGATCTAGATGAAATCCCTTAGCTTATAAGCTGTGCAAAATAGAAGGACTTTCTTACAACAACGGACACAGTTGGTTAAAAATTAGGCACGGTCCACATATGCTCCCAAATCCCAAACAGATGGGTCAGCTCTTAGGGGGGGTATTATTAATTTGATAGTTTACTGGGATGGATGACTTCCCAAAGGATACAGTAACACATTTTTGGAATTTAGTTTCAGTCCATGACTTTGGCACCAGTTATTTATTTGAGATAAACCTTCCTGCAGGACAGCTAAGTCGTTTCAGGATTTAATGACTACTCCTAACTTGCAATCATCTGGAAACTTAGTGAGCCAGAGCCATTTGGTATTGGCTTTTACTTCAGAAAAGTAGATGCAAAACAGATGAGGTCCCAGCAGAAAACACTGGGGGACTCCACTGGTGACTGGAATCTTTGTGCAGGTGATTTCTCCTATTTTGATTTTCTGTGTCCTATCTATGAGCCAGCTGGTAATCCAGTAAGTGACATAGGGTTTTATTCCCATTTTATTTAGCTTTTCTACTACGTATGAGTGGGGGGTTCTGTCAAAAGCATTGGCCAGGTTGAGGTATGCAGTGTGCACTGTTTTGTCTTCATCTACTGTTTTGATGACCTTTTTTAAAAAATCCACCAGGTTAAGTAAACATGACCTGCCTTTGATAAATCCAAACTGAGACAGGTCCAGTGTTTGGAGGTTTCCTATATCCTGATTGATTAGTTGCATTATAAGAATTTCTATGGCTTTGCATGCAAGGCTGGCCAGACTTATGGGTCTGTAATTGTCTGGGTCTGTGGAAGGTCATCCCTTATTTAGGGATATGACTGTAGTTGTTCTTCATTCACTTGGTACAGAACCTCAGTCTCAGCTCTACCTTTGTGACCCTTCCACAAGAAGTCTGGTATCTTCTGACTGTGGTGCCTCACTGTCAGCCTGGGTACTACCACTCACTTCTGCCCTTGCAGTCACCCTGTCCAGGGGAACATCAGTACCTATTATCATCCATGGCTCACCTTCGGGCTCATTGCTACAGGGCAGTTCCCTCCCTGAAATAGCCACATCACCAGCCCCAGCTTCAGGTGTGGCATCTATGTGGGTCTACCCCAGGCTACCAGGCCCACATGTCTGTCTCCAAGCCTGACTGCATTCCCGATCAAGACATCTGCAGGGATATCCTGAAACACACATACTTGCCTTTTTTCTTTTCCACCCTCCCATTATAGGTGAACCCTGGCCAAAGGTATTTGTAATTATGTCAGAGGCTGTGTCTCTCTCTTGGCAGTGGCCTGTTTTCCATTCACTAAGATAGGATACAAACTCTGGTGATAGTTTGGTAGCCCTGTTATCTCCAGACAACAACACTGGCATGCTGTTATTCCCACTTGCTGTCTCCATCATATTTTGTTCCTTTGTTGCTTTTGAGGTTCGGTTATTCCCTTCTCCATTACTTCCATGTTCCTGTCAAAGAGTCAGCATGTTCCTCTCATGTAGACACTGTTTCTCATTTTCTTCAGCCTCCAAATGATGCAGTCTCCCTGCCAATTCTAATTCCATGCATTTTGCCTCCAGTTCAAGCCCCTTTAACTCCAGATGGGTTTTTAAGTCCTTTGAGAAAAAGGTGAACTGTCTGTTTTTGAGGGCTGCACATCCCCATCACCGGACTGGTTGCCTTCCTAGGTGCTAGTCCATGCTGCACCTGCAACTAAGGCTGAAATCATTTCTTCTTTAGTCAGGTTGGCATGTACCATTCCTTTGGATTTGCACACGTTAGTTGACTGGTTTACTGTCAGCGTGCCATAATCGTCTGCTTTCTCTGACTAAACTAAACTAAATAAATAAAACTGTTCTGAAGAATGAAACTTTGTATGTTTACAGTGTGGCTGTTTGAAGTGCACACACCTTCAGTGACAACTGCTTACAGGCTACAGAAGTTTAATTAATATCCCATCACTGCCACCAGTGTGTGGCGTCCCTCCTTTGGGCTAGTGATCAAGGAGCCTCAATCCTCATCACTGACATGGGTGGGAAATGTTTACTGTGAGAAAAATAGATGCACAGTATTTTCAGATGCAGGCTTCAGCACCAAGTACAATTTTCTTTAAGAACACACATGGAATGCACATTCCAGTCCCGGGGCTGGGCTTACTCTCCAGGCCCCATATAAGACTCCCCACTGACCATTATAGAGCTGAGTCCTTAGCCAGGTGTTCTAAGCCAAGTCCTCCACCACCCTCTCTATGCTGACAGTGTCTCTGTTCAAAGTAGCTGTAGCACACATGCTCTTTGAGATTTGATTTTCACACCCACACACCCACCTGGGAAAGGCTGGCACAGCTTACACATTCTGCCACCTCTGCCCACACTATAAGGTAGATCTGCTGGTTTAGATATATTTAATAATAAATAATAAAAATATGAAAATACTGAATATCTATTTACAATTAACACCAGTGTTTCACTCAGAGGAATATTAAAAATAACACCAATGGAAAGATGCAGACAAATACAGAAAAAACACCATTTAGCTAATCTCACTATATTTTTCTAACTGACTGAAGAATTTCTGTTTCCTAGTTACAAGCAAGGCAAGATGAACCTGGTTGAGTGTCTTGTCAGGTCCAAAAACAGAGTGCACACCTCACATCTCTCACTAGTATTCAAATATAATTTCAGTGCTGGCTACAGAATGATATCACATGTGGTCACCTAACTCTGGGTTTCGCAAACTACCCTCTCACTAGAAACTGAGCCAGGATCTGGCACTGATGTGTCACAATACACACACAGAACTTTAGCTAAGGTATATTAATATCATCTGGAAACTGTAAAAGAATTCCAACACTTCCACCCTTCCTGCAGAAACTAACAAACCATTCTCTGGCAACCAGGGTAGCAATTAGTTCACCACTAAGGACAACAGAGCAGGATCCCAGCCTAGGCATTTCAATACATTGCGTCTCTGCCTGCATTCATACCAGTGAGCTAAAATCTTTATGGCCCAAACCAAGTCATTTAATTTCAGGCTATTTTTCTTAAGGTTAGCTAGGCTGAGCTTAACCCCTTCCCTTCCAGTATCCTCTGTTAAAATATATAAATTTCATCCATTACAGCAATACAGTTTGACATACATGTGCATTTATTTTCTGTCCAACAGGATCCACTGTTGATACATTTTTAACAAAAGCAACTTTACAAATATATTTTAACACAAACATCTGTACAAACCAGTTTGGTATTCAAATGGCATATAATTCTGTACAAAACTCTAGCTAGTTATGCTGGCATATGTTACACATGCACTACCCAGCTCCCCCGGTACAGCTGGCACCTCACATCATTACACTGAGAATGAACAGTGTTATTTGGGGTGTGGCTGAATCGCGTTTCATGCTATTTAGGATGCATCCAGGGATATTGTCAGGACCATTGATGCAGTAGCTTTAGCTTTTGATAGCACTTAGGACCTGGTCTTGTGTGATAGCTGGAGATGAGACAGTTTCAGGTATATCTTTAGGGACAGATGGAGGAAACAGAGGGATAAAGTTAGAGCTAAGTTTATCTGACAGTATGTTGTCTATATCTTCTGCCTTGGTGTAGGTGACATCATTCACAATCAGCTCAGTGCATTGCTGCATTTGCTTTTGAACCTATGAACATGACTATATGTGCCTTGCGATTGTCTTTGGCTTGGGTAATTATATTAGCCTCAGACTTGGGTTTGATGGATTTTATGAAGCTACTGCATTATTTGTTTATTTCAGTGACAAGGGCTCTAATATTCTGGGACTTACTCTTTTTGATTTTGGTCAAGATTCGTTTTCTTTCATTTTAAAGCTTATTGATATTATGGTTCCACAGTGTGAGTTTATTTCTGGGTTTGCCCTGCACTTGTTCCTATGAGCTACAGCTGCATTTATTCAGCTGTTTACATGCTGGTATAGTATGGTGGTGTCCAGTTCTGTGTATTCAGTTGAGTTAACTGAGTCTGGTGGTGATTTAAAGCTTGCCAATGTCTCAGGAGTAGGTAGTTTGTCCTAAAGGCATTGGGCCTTATCAGGCTTCTTCCTTCCTGCCAAGCTGGTTTTGCTGATGTGAACCACTAAATCCCAACCTGTTCTTCCACCTTGTCCTGTGTCTAGGCCAGTAAATAAAAGTAGACTGTCTGTGTGACAGTCAGATGGTCATATATCAGTATTGTGAAGTGGCAGACAAAAAGAAGGGGAGATGGAGGAGAGAGAAGAGTAAAGTTAGGGCTAACTTTATTGGACAGTAGGTTCACTATATATACAGCCTGAGTGTAGGTAAAATTGCTATGAGCATACATCATGAAACTTGCCACTGCAGCTGTATATTTAGCTGTCTCATTTTTAAGTGACATAAAATTAAAGGACATATTTGAAGTCTTCTTTTCAAAGACAGAGTAGTAAGATGACAGTTATGCCAGCAAGTCTGATATGTAATTATGTCAAGATGATGTGAGTAAACTTTATAACAAAACATTTTCCATATAAGTGATATGGTGATTGCTGGATCAATGTTTTCTTGGCTGAATTGCTGAGATAAAACTAAAGTGGTCATAAACCATAAAGTTCACTTTGAGTTGAAAAATGTTGGCCATAGCAACACTGAGAGCTAGTCATAGATCATAATGCACATCATTCATACTGAACTCCACCTGCTGCAGGTGAGTTGCAGGTGTGGAGCAATACGCAGAAGACCCTAATGTTCACAGTTATTAAATATTCATTGTCACATTTTGTGAAGAACTTTGTTGCTAGTTGCATGCATTTAACCCAAACATTGACATTTGTATTACTGCTTCAGGATGTCGGTGAAGCTCATAATGGATTATATTTACAGTTTTAAAGACTTTACCTTTGTAGACAGATTAATATAGGAACAGTCCAGAAAGACCAACTATATTTATTTTTATTTTATTTATTGCTTTTTTTGACCAGGATAGTCTCACTGGGCCATAGTGAGTCCATATCATGACCTCAAAACAGCATAACGCTGACCACCTATTCGTCGACACATATATGTCGAATCCCAGTTAACCGAACAGCCAGCTCACCGAGTTTTTTCCTAGGGAAAAAAAACAGCTGGCTATCACTGTGTATTTGCCCTTTTCCTCACTGTAGTGCGATCTCGGAGTTAGTATATTTAGTTAGGGGGGGTGTGGGGGGCACAGTTCCCCACACGAGAGGATGTGAAGCCTCCCACTTTGTAATGTTTGTACTGGTGTGTTGTGTTTAGTTGGCCTACCAATTTCTTTCCCAGGTAAAGAAATTGGTGATCTGGCCGGTCGGTTATCTGGGAGTTCGACATATATTTGTCAATAAAAAGATGTTCGGCGTTATGCCATTTCGAGGTCGTGATATAGACCCGGCCATAGTAGTCCCTCTTTCGCAGAGCCCTTGGGAGAAAAGCTCCAAGTTACAATATGGAATTTACGATATCTGAAAGGCAGCTATACTAGAGAGCGAAACTACAATAAGTTAAATCATTATAAGCAGTAATGGGAGTAATATATTACAATATGTATTATATTAATGTAATATATTACAATTTCTAACAACTAGTAATATACTTTTTTTAGTAACTAGTAACTTAAATGTGATTTACTTTTGAGTTACTTTTGCTTAAACCAGTGGTTCTCAATGTGGGCAATATCATCCCCCCCAAAAGAGCGATAGAAAGCTTACTAGATAGTATGGCTAGTAATCAAATGTTAGGAGGCAATAGAGACTTTGAAGGGGCAATTTGAATAAAAAAATTACAACATAATGTTGGCACAACTCATAGCACATAGCATTCGTAACATACTTCTCAAATGTACCAAATTAATCGGCATTTCTTGGTTTTGGGCTCAAAATAATAGGGTGCCACAAATTCCCAATTGGCTCCATTAAATCCCAATTTCAGCTTGCAAACAAGGGCGCCAGAACCAGTCCACTTTTAAGAGGCTTCAGTTAAGAAAAAAAAAAAAAACACCCTGTGATGGCAGCATCTTTTTTAAGGAGGACCATTTGCTAGTCTTTACTGACTAAAGGAACAATTGTCGATGCCATTCATTTCATGACTCACATGTAGATAATGCCAGAGAGGGGCATAAGAATTCAGATTTAGGCATCTATTATTCTACTTCACTTACAGATTTTGTCTGTGTGCATTTTGAACAATAAGATATACTGATTTGTTGAAATCCTCAACAATTTAACAGAAAATCAAGCATTTGCCAGAGGCAGGGCAAAAAACAAAGGCAAAATCAGGAATAATTGGTACAATCGCATATTATCCTGCTGTTTGTAAGGTGGACGTCATGCCATGTTAGTGAGTTTGTTTCAAATGTTTCCCTGATATAAAGAAATGCAGTTTAAGAGCCGGTAGCCCACAGAACTCTTATATTGCTCAGCATCTCAGCACAAAAAAGTTAAACATAGCCATTATTCAAACATGTGGAGGGGAACAATAGTCTGAAATCAGGAACAAATTTTCAATAGGTTGCTTATAAACTTAGAACGGTTTTATAATGACAAATTTTGTGTTAGTGTGCATTTTCTGAAGGATATCAAAAATGAAAACATTTTTGAGACAGTAATACACTGCAGTCATCAACTAATAATGATAATACTTAGAGCGGTACTTGACTGACATAACCATAGAATTCTGCACAAGCATGGCATTGTGTTTATAATAACATAAGTGCAGCCCGTACAGGTTTTACAAACTAACAGAGCCATGCATTCTCTCCAGGTCGTAGAAGAGCAGCTGCAAGTTAGTAAGTCCATGAGTAGAATGGGAAAATATTTTAACTGTCCTCTACAAGAGTACGTGCCATAATTAAAGTTTGTAAATACTAGGTATAAACAAACGAAACGGTGGTTCCAAAAAATACTTCCAAAATCTAGAACTGTGATAAACAGAGAGCGAAGAGCAGGAAACTTTCACCAAAGTTTATTAAAATAGCACGCTACACACTAAGACATTAACGCAATTCACATTTGTGTTTTTGTCTGTACACCATCCAGACTTCATCAGATGACCAGTGATGATAATGACATCCTTTTATATCTTAACCAATAAACGCAACAATTAAAATTTTCTTAAACCCTAAAACAAAACTACTCTAATTAATATGTATGCATTTTAAAATTCTACCACTTCTATAATAAACTCAAATGAAAACTGTTTAAATATTTCAGTGGATGGGACCATATGAAATTCAGTAAAAATTCTGTTTCTAATAAATAAATAAATAAAATCTTAAATTCATCAAAATTTCCTAAAATAATAAATAATAGATATTTACTAATAAATAAACTTCCATAAAAACATTTTATTAGAAAAGTTATGTAGATTAAAAATATATATTTTTTATTATCCCTTTTATTCCAAAGGTAAGATACTGTTTATAAAATAACAAGCATGTTTATCTGTATATCCTAGCTGCCCTCTAGTGGTTGTTGAAACAATTACAATTCAGTTTATAAATTCATAATTTAGCTGCCCTCAATTTTAAAATAGGTGTTATACTAGTATATTCATTCAGCCCTGGTGGATTATATGCTTCCAAGGTCATCTGCAACCAGAGCTCCCTGTATTCAATTTTCTCTTCCCAGGGACCCCCCCTAATATCTCTCTGCGTTTGTTCTATCACCATAAATCTGTATTTAGCACCTATACATTCTCTAGTATGTTTAAATAAGGCATTAGTATCTTTACATGTCCTTATGTCATTAAGGTGCTCATATATCCTTCTCTTCAACTTTCTTTCAGTTTTTCCTATGTAAAAAGATTTGCAGGCTGTACAAGTGGCCATATATACTAAACCAATAGAATCACAGTTATAATCATTTTTATTAATAATCCACCTATCTCTACTTTCTATATAAAATCTATCTAAATTCATAATATAAGGGCATTGTGCACAATGACCACACTTATATGTGCCTACCTTATTTGCGTTATGGTTGGCCTTTATGTTCCCATTTTCTAAAATATTTCTAATACTTTGTGAATTTTTATAAATAACTTTTGTTGGGATTCCCTCCAATTTATCTAAATCTGTAAAATTAATGAACCTATCCCATTCCTTTAAAAATATTTTTTGTATATTATTATTAAGAGCGTTATATTCCAAAGTTAATGCTAATTGAAAATTCTCCTTATTTGTTCCTTCTACATTCCTTTGTTCTGTCTTAAAATTTGTTAACTTTACTATCGGGGTGTATCTATCCCCTCTACCCCTCTCTACTTCTTGCTTTGTCTTTTTGACAAGTTCAACTGGGTACCCCCTATCCAGAAACATTTTCTCAAGTAGTTCGCATTCCTTAATAAAATCCACTTCAGTACTAGTCATGCGACTACCTCTCACAAATTGCCCTTTTATAATATTCTTCTTACAGTGCAAGGGATGTGCACTGGCATAATGTAAAAATGTGTTACAATAAGTAGGTTTTCTGTATATTCTAGACTCTAAAACTTCTCCCTGTTTATAAATCTCCAGATCCAAATATTGTAGAATACTGTCTGATACTTTATAAGTAAATTTCAGAAAGTCAGTACTTTCATTCAAATAAGTCATAAATTCATTAAATTTCTCTTGACCTCCTGTCCAAAATATTACTATATCGTCCAGAAATCTGCGATACAGTATCCAGTTAATATTAAATGGAGATTTTAATACAATTTTTTCCTCCCATTTGGCTAATACTAGATTGGCATAAGTTGGGGCACAAGCCGCTCCCATAGCTACTCCTTGTGTTTGTCTATAAAATTCACCATTAAAATATAAAAAATTATTTTTTAATACCATCTCCATTAACCAAACATTAACTTGCTTTTCATTATTAGTTAATGTCTTACTTTCATATACTATCTCTTCAAACATATTAGTCCCCTGTATATAGGGAATGGTGGAAAATAAATCTATAACATCTATAGTTATAAATAATAATTTCTCATGGTCAACTACTCCAGAAATAACTTTAAGCAAGTCCCAAGAATCTTTCAATATATGCTCTCTATCTACCCATAGTTTTTTAACTTTGGTATCCACGTATTTAGCTAGTGGATGGGTTTTAGCACCTTTCGCTGATACTATGGGTCTGAGTGGGGGGGGTCTAGTTCATTTTTATGGATTTTTGGGATCCCAAAAATAGAGGGTACTTTAGGTTTTTCCACTTGTAAAAATAGAAAGGTACTATAATCTATAAGTCCCTCGTTCATCATATCCCTTAAATTTAAATCTATTTTATGATACGCAATATTAATTTCATTTTTTGACACTTGATTGTATTTAGAAGTGTCCCAAAGAATAGTATACATTCTACTATCATACTCTATCTTGTCCATAATAACTATACCCCCCTCCTTATCAGGTTTCATGATTCTTAGGTTAGTGTCATTTTTCATATCATATAACAGCTGTTTTTCTTTTTTATTCAAATTAGCTTGATACTTAATACATTCTTCTTCCTTCCTAATCTCTCTTTCCATTATTTTCTCTAGGTTCTTTAACTGGGGGTGCATGTGTGGGTTAAATGTAGTTCTACACTTTAATTCAGGGTTAGGTTCATTTTTAGTATTGGGAAACATAATCTTTAAATTAATTTTCCTTAAAAATATTTTTATATCAAGCAAGGACTTAGCTAGGTCACCTTTAACATAAGGGATGAATTTTAACCCTTTAGATAAAAGTCTAAAATGTTCTTTTTCTAAGACTAAATGGCTAAAATTATATATAGTAAAATTCTCAGATAACCACCTATTACCTATATTTGTAATTTCTTGAGATTCAGAGAGGCCGGATACTTCTAGTATCTCCCCCTCCCCCCCCCCCCAATGAAAATTTGTCTGCATGTTCCCTTGTTTGTTCATGAGTCTTTCAGATCTTCTTAAAGGTGGGAATTCATTCTCATACTCATATCCCTCATCCATAGGGTTAATGTCCCCCCCATTCTCATGAACCCCCTTCCTACTATCTTCCTACTATACATCCCGAGGGTACTGCTTGTGAGGTGGGTTGGGGTAACTCAAATTATGACTATATTCATAAATGTCCGTATTTATCCAACTTCTTTATTTTCCTTTGTATTAAATTCTCACTATCCTTGTCTATATCATTTCTAATATTAAAATATTTCTTTCTTTCATCTTCTATACAAAAGATTAGGTCATTTTTAATACACTGGTCAAGTGTTTCAATTTCTTCATGCAATTCATCCTGTACACGGGTATTTTCCCGTATAATCAATTTTAAAACATCTAGGCCACACTTATTAAACACTTCAATTAGCTCCTTATGAAAAACAGAACCTAAAATAACATTGTTTGGAAATTTGAAAACTCTCAGTCCCTTAGGAACAATCTCCCTAGAAATACATTCCTTTAAATCTGTATTCTCTATATCCAAAGTTCTGTATTTGCCCATAAGTTTTGTGAGAGAGTTTAAATTCTCTCTGTATGTATTATTATTATTCGCTTGCACATTCTTATCTTTATTAACACAATTGAAAGTGTATTTGTAGTGTAACCAGTCTTTGGTCTCTTTATACTCTTTATGGGACTTAACAGTACCTATATCTATTATTTATTATTTTAGGAAATTTTGATGAATTTAAGATTTTATTTATTTATTTATTAGAAACAGAATTTTTACTGAATTTCATATGGTCCCATCCACTGAAATATTTAAATAGTTTTCATTTGAGTTTATTATAGAAGTGGTAGAATTTTAAAATGCATACATATTAAGTAGAGTAGTTTTGTTTTAGGGTTTAAGAAAATTGATGTCTATTAATTTTAATTGATGTGTTTATTGGTTAAGATATAAAAGGATGTCATTATCATCACTGGTCATCTGACGAAGTCTGGATGGTGTACAGATGAAAACGCGAATGTGAATTGCGTTAAGGTCTTAGTGTGTAGCTTGTTATTTTAATAAACTTTGGTGAAAGTTTCCTGCTCTTCACTCTCTGTTTATCACAGTTCTAGTTTTTGTAAATACTAGGTATCTTAAGTCACAACATTAATAAAAAGTATAAGCGGCCATCACAAAATCCAGCATTTAACTCCTGCTTTAGGACTGAAAGGCAGCAACTTCAAATCTAGTGTGACTACTAATGCGTGCTATGGATGTAAACTCAGTCCATACCTACTGCTGAATTTAAACTAGCCATGCTGAGGTAAGTGTGAGTGAGTGCATGAGTGTATGAGTATGTGTGTTAGTTAAACTGGCGGTTCATTTTTCAGTGTGAGAGAGATAGTGTGTGTGTGTGTGTGTGTGTGTGTGTGTGTGTGTGTGTGTGTGTGTGTGTGTGTGTGTGTGTGTGTGACTATGTAATTTAAACTAGCCGTTCGTATGACAGATAAAGTGGTGTGTTACTGTGTCAGAACGTAGGTATGTGTATGACTGTGCGGCAGTGTGAGAGCAGTGGAAAGGTAAGATGTATATGTGTCTGAAAGAGAAGGCAGAAGGTGTGTGTGTTTTGTGGGGGGTGGGTGGGAGAGAGAGCGAGAGCAGAGAGAAGGTGTGTGTGTGTGTGTGTGTGTGTGTGTGTGTGTGTGTGTGTGTGTGTGTGTGTGTGTGTGTGTGTGTGTGTGTGTGTGTGTGTGTGTGTGTGTGTGTGTGTGTGTGTAAAACACAGCTCTCAGCTGTCCAGATTCATTCTCATAGTTTTGGTCTCTTTCTCATAAAATGTGTGGTTTTCTGGTAAATCATGGAGGATTGACATCACTAAATAACATATATATCAGTTTCAGACTTCATATCCTTTATAAAATGCATGCTAATACAAATCATGTTATTTTATCAGCTTTCTAAGAGCAATATTTTGAATTCTGAATGTATTTTTGGGCCTTTGTCCTCCATTATGCTAGTCTTTGACCAGATTTCTTGCACTAACAGGTTGAGAGGCATGGTATTGCAGAATTTAGAAAATACCAATTTATTATGTTTTAAATTTAGAAAAGTGTTATTTTGTTTTGTTTTGAGATTGCATCAAACACTAAGTGATGCAGTTATCAAGGAGGACTGCTGCAAACAGCAAGGGCTCCTTCACAACCCTGCTACATAATTATATTAAGTCTGAGATAACCTTACCACAAAATAAATTTAATTCCCCAAGATACCACACTATTGATGCTGGTATACATATCTTATCAACCAAAATTTGCCGTCACATGTTTCAGTGCTGATCATAGCGGTTTCACTACATATATGTTGTATTATTTGTGCTATTTAATAAAACAAGACATTTAACAGTGAATCACATTCCACTGTAAAACATTTTACAATATTTTTAACATGGTATTTTAAGCACACATTGCTGTACTCTTAAAAAACAATACTGCTACAGCTTCTACATATATAATGAGGGCAACAGTACTGCTCTACAATTTAATTATTTTATACATTCCAGAAACATTACTTTACTGTTTTATTCAGTCATTCTGTGATATTTTATTTAACCAATTCAGTGTTTTGAGGGAGCACGAGCCCCTCATAGCAACTAGTGGATGCAAGGTAGACAAATAAATGATGGGTACAGTACAAATCTATAAGACGACACACACACACACACAGAGACACACACACACACACACACACACACAAATACATATGTCATATTATATATACTCACAGACAATTTGGAGGATTGTCAATTCACCAGTGTCCTGCCTTTTTGGCGACAGTTAGAGGTATGAGTTATTGCCCAGCATCAGCAGCTACCAGATTTGTTTACAAAACCTACTCATGCACATTGGCATTTACATAACTGCAAGAGCAGAAGGTTTCCACATCAGATTTATTTTATCTATTGAGCAGATTGACCTGATACCCACATATTAACAACAACAGTGGTTTGTTAAAACTGATTATTATGACAGACTTTAGTTTCATATTAAGATTAATAGAGTGCACAGTTCTTTTATATATGTTACAGTTACTGATGTATGTTAATTTAATGAATTTCTGTAAGGGTGCAGCTAATGTGACATAAGTGTGTATATGCTAGAGGTGTGGCAGGGCAGAAAGTAGAATACAGAGTGTTCTACATACCTATTGCCTATTACTTCCCTTAAGATTTGTTGTTAATGCTGTAAAGGGACTTTAGCGTTTCTGTGAAAATGTGTATTTTCAGAGTTAATGTTAAATTGGGGAACATTTTCATAATTATTTGAATGTTGGTATTCCACAATTCCATTGGAGTGGGCAGAGTTACATTATTATACATGCAAATTTTATGTTGACTAGTGTCCAGATTTTTGGCCAGTTGTACTTACTTTTCATTGGCCTTTGTCCAGATTTTGAATGTCCCTGGGTTGAGAGGTATGATTCATAATAGATCATTAGAATTGGTATGAAGTATAATTTACTTAATTTTTTGCACTGTAAGGAGATGAAAGCTAATGATGACCAGACTCTGTCCCTGTATATAATAACTGTTTAACACTCAACGCCCCAACCCACTGCACCAAGCAGGACTCTTCAAGTGGATCTATGATCAACCAACTTTTGTCTTGACAATAGTTTTGTTATGCTCTATTTAAAATTATTTTTGGGTTTTGATTTTTAGTTGCTGAAAACAGACAAAATGTGATAGGTTTTTATAGGTCTTGTGCTGCTGGCTGTGTATGGTTTGGTTTAATTACTATTTGTGACTGTCTAGCTATAAAGTCTAGTCATCTTCTCCTTTCTGCTGCTCCCGCTAGGGGTCACCACAGCAGATCATCAGTCTATAGGACAAGTGGCAGTAGAATTTTATGGAATCTAGTTGCCAGCCCAGCACCCAACCTTCCTCAGAAGGCACACTCATACACACACTCACACCTTGGGCCAATTTAGAATGCCTAATCCACCTGCAGCATGTCTTGGGAATGTGGGAAGAAACAGGAGCAACTGGAGGAAACCCACAGAAACACAGGAAGGACATGCAGACACCACTCAGAAGGCACCCCAGCCAAGAATTGAACCGGAGAACCTCTTACTGTGATATGATAATGCTAACCGCTGCACCACTGTGCTGCCCAGCTATAAAAACTAGTCTGCTGGAGTTTTTCAACTGTTAAATGCCATTCATCATCATTGTACCATTGTGTATAAAACTTTAATAATACACTTATATTCATGTGCTTGCTTGTATGAGTAAATCTCAATATTATAATTGATAAATTATACTTATGTAAAACTAACACGTTACTTTAGTTAGTAACTAGTAATAGTAATATATTACTTTTTAGAAAAGTAATAATTAATAGTAATATATTACTGTAACTGAAAAGTAATTAGTAATAGTAACATATTACTTTTATAAGTAACTAGCACAGCACTGATATAAGTAAAGTAATTACACATTGATATATGACAAATTGGCACAAACAGTGAAGTTTAAAATGTTGGTTTTACATTTTACATTTATGAGTAGGAGAAATATGACAGATAAGGTGTGGGGTGATATGAGGAAAGAAGAGGAGGAAGGAGAGAATGGGTGAGGAAATATGAGTAATGTTTTTATTTGTTATGTGATGTAAAGAAAAAGAAAGCCATAGTGAAACCAAGACAGATGTAGATGTTAGTGAGCATGAATTTGAATGCTTTTGGTGGGAAAAACTTGTCAGGGGATTAGTAGAGACAGTAGAAGTGGCAGTAAGGCAAAGGGATAGAATACAGTAGGTATGTTACACTGATAATTTGGTTTGTTGAAGCATATAGGGGTAAAGTAGGTGTGTAAGGGTCCAGGTAGTCTAGCCTGGGGAGGTACAAGAGCAGAAACAGGTGTTTGTAAACTGTTGTTTTAGCATGTTTTTTGAGTCTGAATAGGTTGGTTTGTTGTCTTATGGTTTAGAGACTTAATTTGAGTACAGGGACAGCCCAGAAGAGTTGTGGGATTTACTTACGGCTAATAGAGACATGCCCTGGAGCTCAGTGATTGTGCAGGGGTATAAGGTTCCACTATGGCTTGCAGTGCAGAACAGTTTTCTGGTTTACAGATTATATTATGAACAGTTGGTAACTGAGTGACAGAGAAATAGTGCAAAAGTTCTAGCCAGCCTGTTTTAAGGCCAGGCAGTGGTGTGATTTAACAGATTGGTTAGTGACAAATTTAGCTCTCTTGGTATGGCTTTGTTCAATTTTTTTTAGCAGAAATTGCTGAAGGCCGGTGTAGATTGGGGCAGCATAAAGTAGTGAAGGTAGGTCATTTACAGAACCTATTGTTTTTTGGGAATGCTAGTTAAAAAAAAGTGTTTGCTATGCTATAGGAGTCCACATTTACAGTGTGTTTTCTTGACAGCTTGTTGTATTTAAATATCAAATTTTAGGAGGTTATTTATAATGGCAGCAAGTAGGTTTGTGGAGAACATAAGTATGATAAGAGTGTTGTTTGATGACAAGCAAAATATTTTTTTTTTGTAGAGAATGCAGATTTTGGGGTGAAAGCAATAATTTGATTTTCTTAGCATTCAGTAGGAGGTGAGAACTAGTGAGTCAGGTTTGTAGATAAGAAAAAACCTTTGTGAGCCTTTTCCTGAAGTTTTAGGAGTGATTTGACTGTAGTTATATATAAACATCTACAATATGATAAACTTCAGAGGAAATAAGAGGGAGAGAAATAGAGAAAAAGGCTCTGTGTAGCATGCAATATAGAGAATAAGACTCTGTGTAGCATGCCTTGCACATAAAATAAGAATGCATGGGGAGTTTTTTTTTTTTTTTTAAATCAAACTACTAAAGAAAATAACAGAATCAACAAGTTCAAGAGAAAGCATCTTTCAGAAAGCCTTGCAAGGATAGTAGGTTCAATTTTCAGGAGAGACGATTGTTGGAAAGGAATATGGAAACTTTTTTTTTCTCCTAGCAGGTATAATGGATTCATGGGGCAGCAGCTGAAACCTGTTAAATATCAGAAAAGCAAAAAAAAAAAAAAAAAATCAGAATGAGACTACTGAGACAAAAGACGGTTATATTACTGAGATGGAACTACCAGGCAGATGTTTAATTAGGATGTCCAGTATATCCAATAAATCAGAAAACTGACATTTTCTGTGGGCTACAAATCCTTATCTGTCATCCAGCTTTATATCTTTGCTAAGGATGTGCTCCATAATTTCACAAGGCATCCAGTTTAAGCCATTCCCATTTAAACAAGGTTTAAGGCAACTCCTAGTTCATAGCAGGGTGATGTCTGTCAGCGATACCTGTGATCATACTGCAGTGAATATTGCGCTATGAGAGGATGCAGGGTTCAGGGCGCTCATAATCACTTAATGTGCTGCTAATGTCAGTGGTAAGATGATGATCTTTTGCATTAACAGAGCATATTTGACATATCACTTTGTAAACCAAAGCAAACAACTTAACTGAGGAGAAAGACATTATTTGGATTTTGTAGATATTGTTTTGTTGCAGAGTAAATTTTTCAATCTGACCAAAGTATCGCTATGAATTGAAAACTGTATCTTTTCTCTAAATGTTGCCATAATCCAAATTTTAACTGCATAGATTAATTTCTCAGTTGCGACTATTAATGTTCAATGTTATATTATTCCCTGTATTGTATTATATGTCTTTTTTTTGGTACTCTTCTCCCCGGGCCTCTGCTGAAAGGGGGTAATTTTTATTTTCCCAATCTGACCAGCTCAGTAAACAGATGCCAATAACTAAATAAATAAACAGTGTAAGCATTAGTGAAACCCAGGATGGTAAGTACAGCAGAGAACAGTTGTTGTTGTTTGTCTTTCGGCTTTTTCCCGGTAAGGGGTCGCCACAGCGGAACACTGGTCTGCTAATGATTGGCAGTAGATTTTTATGAAATGCCGAGGTGCCAGCTCGATGCCCAACCTTCAATGAAGGCATGCCCATTTACACACGCATGTCTTTCAAACGTTACCCAACCGCGAGGAGGACATGCAGACTCCACACAGAAGGCACTCCCAAGCCACGCCGAAAATCGAATGGGAGAACCTCTTGCTGTGAAGTAAAATTGCTACCGCCGTACCACCGTGGCATCACAAGTACAGCAGAGAACAGTGCCAGAGATTTTTCATCTTAAACTTTGGCTTCTGTGACAGTGTCCATCCAGGACTTCGATCTGAACAGCAACAGGTAAATGTAAGCTTATCCTCACAGTCCATACCTCCACCACTGACTTTTGCCATTACAACATAGTGTATGTATGTCTTTCGGCTTATCCCGGTTAGGGGTCACCACAGCTGAACTCTGGTCCACTAATGATTGGCAGTTGATTTTTATGGCACCGAGTTGCCAGCCCAATTCCCAGCCTTCAAAGAAGGCACACTGTCAGAAAAATATGTATTAATGTATGTGTTTAGTGCTTATTAGAAGCTAAAAGGGTTAACACATTTCATTCTATTTTATGTACAGCTTAGTTTTGTATGAAACTATGAGATGCTTTCTGAAACTGCAAGATGCTCTTTGACCTAGTATTTGCTAGCACAGCAAAATTCATGTTTATGCCTTTTGGAAATTTACTGAGAAGCAGGTGATTATCTGCTAGGTCAGGAAAATAATGAATAGAACAATACTGTTTTCTATAACGTTATTGAACTTGAACAATCAGCTCTGTTTGTGTTAAGAGAACATGCACAGCTGCAGAAAAAGATAGATACAGTTAAACAAAGACTGCTTGAAGAAATGAACTATAATCTGTACTTCCTTTGTGCTCAAATTAGCCATAGTACCTTGAATGGTAACATCACATAGTGAGAAGTTGTATCTAACTGGTGGTCTCCAAGTCCACATTGTTTTTCTTAGGAAGTTTTTTTCATAAACTTGATAGTGTCAGCAGAAATCATGGACAAACAGCTGCTATGAAATAATATTGTAAGAACTTGTGATTTGTTACGTCAGCTTAGTAGGCAATGTCTTGTAAGAAATGTATAAGAATGGCTTCACTTCCTGATTCTAATTAGACAAACTCAGTATTAGCACGTTTTTGTCTCCTTGCTGCAAAAATTAAAGTGCCTTAACCTGAACCTGCCATGTATTGATCTTTTTGAAGTTGTTTTTTCCTTTGACAGATTGGTCCTTCGGACCGGAAACTCTCACTTCGCCTCAGGTCAGATGTGTCAGGTGGCATGAAACCATACGGAGAAGAGACCACATCGGTTCTTCTGCTCTGAAAGACCTCTGACTGAATTGTCGTTTAAAAGAGGCCAGACACTGTTCTGATCTGCAACTGGAGGACGAGTTAACATTTTTTCCTCGAACCAGACGATCAATCACAGAGGCTCAGGTAGGGAGGAATTTACCTTTTTTCTGTTTTAGATCAGGGACTTTATTTGTATCATCTGTCAGGAGATTTGTTTGTGTACAAATCAGGGACAGGAAGATTGCAATCTTGCCATAGATCAGGGAAACAAAATAGGTAGGCAGTTATTCTAGATAAACTGTGAAAAAGAGAAATCGTGGTACCACGTAAAAATAAGAAGGGTTACATAACATTTTAACAGTTAGAACAATATGGGAAATAAGTGCACAAAAAGATCCCAAGATCCACCGTTAACTGAAGATGCAAAATATATGCAATTACAGCGTGCCGACAATGTTAGGTACTATACAAAATGGGTTAATAAATATGAATTTGATGGCAAATTAGAAAAATCCTCACTTATTAAACTTGTCAAACAGCTTAAAACCAACGCAAAAAGTCTGGTAAAAAAGCAATGTCAATTAGGCATTCCTGAGGCACACAGGTGGAATGAGGAAGCAAACTGTAGGGAACAAAAGAGTAATAATTCAAAAGCAATGTTTCTAGATAAAGAGGACAATAATTTGGTAATAGTATCAGCCCCTCCACCCCCTTTGCTTCCCTTACCAGAATATGAAGCGAGTGGACAAGCTGGTCCACCTCCGCTATACCTGGCTGTTCCAGCGAAGCCAAGACCGTTTGTCAGAGATCCCGTCGAGACTAGGTCTCGAACACGTAACTTAAGAGGGGATATTGAGTTATATCAAATGAACAAAAATTCATGAGCTATGAGTGAAGAAGAGATATGTCTGCTCATAGAAGTACCAAATCCTCAAGCAGGACAGGAAGGGCAGGACCCAACTCTCTTGGTATATAGACCATGGACACTGGAAGACATCCGGAAAGCCACAGAAGGAATTCCCCATCCAAAAGTTAATTTTAGAAAATTCTTAGAAGACTTACAGGGCATGAGGTTAAGTTATCATTTAAATGGAGAAGAAGTAGAAAAAGTAGTTAGACAAATCGTAGGTCCAGATTGGGACATGATCAGTGGCAACTGGAATCCCCGTGACGCAGAACACAAGCCACACCCACATAGCAACACAGAGTTGGATAACAGAGTAAAAGGTCTTACAGACCGAATCTCTGAGAAATGGAAGCCTAGGGCAGACTGGACTTGCATTAATCAATGCATCCAATAAGAAGGTGAAACTGTTGACAGATATTATGCTAGATTATTAGAGTGTTTTAATAACCACTGTGGAATGCAGATACCTGAAGACCAAACACATGATTCCCCGTATGAGCAGCAGCTAAAGAATGCATTTTTAAAAGGCAGTATTTTGCCTATAAGCAGCTTTATTACAAAGCACATGGTAGACCATCGTACAAGTAGATTACAGTCACTACTTGAATATGCTAGATATGCTGAAAGGCATTTTAAGAGTAAAAAGAAAAAGAAAGCCCAAGTATTTTCTGTAGAAGATGGAGCAGAAGTTTATGTAGTACAGTCCAGGAAAAAGGGCAAGAAAAATGCCCAGGGAAATAAACAATCTGATAAGCTATCAGAGGAGTTTCAAGAGAGAAAGAAAAGGGGTGAGTCTTTTAAGTGCGGAAAAAAAGGGACATTTAGCAAGGGATTGCAAGCAAAACAAGAAGGTAGCCATGGAAGATAAGGAGGGTGAGGACTGACTACATGATAGTCAAGAATCACTAGAAGGGAATAACCAAGAAAAGACAAATGCAAGTGTGATAGAGGGAGTAGAGGATGTGACAGGAGAAATAGAGGGAGTGCAGGAAATCGCAGATAGTGAAGAAAGTGAAATTTTAGACTTAGCATTATTGAGCCTAGAGCTCTACTTAGTAGATACGAAACCGGAAGTTACACTTCTGGTAGAGGGGAGGAAAGTTAAATTTCTGTGTGACTCAGGGGCATCACGGACCCTGATACATCCTTCCAAAGTATCAGAAAATTCAGAATCACTCGATTGCATATTAGTGAAAGCAGCTAATGGACAGCTGTATTGGGAGCCACACTCCCATAACATAGCAATAAGTGACCCCGTTTCAGGGATGACCCAGAAAAGCAAAATTGTTGTTTCTGCAAAATGCCCAGTAAACCTTTTGGGCAGAGATCTCATGCAGATATTTGGCATAGCAGTAGTTCCAACTATGCAGGATATGGAAGAACAGCGACAAATGGATACTTTTGTAGTGCAACCAGAGGGCGAAACATTTTATTGGTACAGCCAGGACTTGGTCATGACTGGTCCAGGGGCAGTAACCGAAGAGCTGATGAACGTAGCCATCAGTAAGTTCCCCTCCCTTCACACTGATAAACAGCATTTGTTGCACTGTACTCTGTATTATTGTAGCACACCAGGACCTGATAAGGAATATGAGCAAGAACTGTTTAGAAACCATGCAAACAGATTAGTATTACGTAATCTGTACTGGGACACAGAAGGGAACAGTGTAGTTAGCTGTTCATTGCCCCAGGAATTCTTTGCACTATATAAATCTAATCGATTACCACATGTTAGTTTGACTAAGACAAGAATGTGAAATGGGCAGACCTAGGAGAAAAAGTCACAAAATGGGAAAAACAGACGGAGTTTGAACTGTCAGAACAGGGAGTACAGAAGCAGAAGTTAAATTGGATAACACAGACACACCCAGCTGTACACTTGCAGTCTAGCAAGGACAGCTGATTAGCACTCTTACTAGAAGAGGAAAAGAATGCCTTACGGAGCATACCAGAAACTCTCTGGTGAACAGGGAAATCAGATGTAGGACTTATTCGTACAGCAGGACCAGTTACTATCACGCCAAAATCAGCATTTAGACCACAGAAGAGACAGTATCCCTTAAGGAAAGATGCAGAAGTAGGAATCAAACCTATAATAGCAGCTTTACTTAAGGAAGGAGTACTGGTAGAATCTCCCGATTCACCATGTAACACACCCTTATTTCCTGTCAGGAAAGCAAACGGAGAATGGCGTATGGTCCAAGATTTACAAGCTGTAAATGACGCAGTAATAGCTAGAGCATCTACAGTGCCAGATCCACACACCCTATTGAATGATTTAAAGCCTCAACAGAAGTATTTTTCTGTGGTAGATATTAGCAATGGGTTCTTTTCGATACCGATACACCCTGACAGCTAACATTGGTTTGCATTCACATTTCAGGGGAAAAGGTATACATACACGTGACTACCACAGGGATATTGTGAAAGTCCAACAATATTCTCACAAGAGATGGCAAGCAACTTGGCGGGATTTACCCCACCGAGAGGCAGTATGTAGACGACATCCTGCTGGCAGCCCCCACCCAGCAAGAATGCAGAGAAGATACCATAGCATTATTACATTTTTTAGCCACTCAAAGACATAAAGTAAACAAGAACAAGTTGCACCTTTGGAAAAAGCAGGTTAAATACCTGGGATATGCAATATCCAAAAAAGGCAGAACATTAGATGAAGATAGGAAAATAGCAATTTTACAAGCACCCAAACCGACTACCAAGAAGGAAATGATGTCCTTCCTGGGTACGACTAATTTCTGTTGGAGTTGGATTCTAAACTATGCCTTGGAGTCTGCTGCACTGACCAACTTGATATACAAGAAGCTTATGGCAGCACAAGATTTATTACAATGGACACCAGAAGCAGAATCAGCTTTCTGCAAACTAAAACAATTGATAGCATCCTCATTAGTTTTAGGATTACCAAACTATCATAAACGCTTTTTCCAAACTGTAGATTGTAAGCAAGGTTATATGACATCAGTATTAGCACAGCAACATGGGGACAGACAATGCCCCATAGCTTACTATTCATCACAGCTGGACCCAGTGGCGCGATCCCTGCCCCACTGTGTACAAGCAGTAGTCGCAGCTGCAATGGCAGTACAGGCTTCAGCCTCAGTAGTGTTGTTCCACCCTCTTACATTGAGAGTGCCCCATGCAGTCACGATTATTTTACTGCAAGAAAAAGTAGCATATCTTTGTCCTGTTAGACATCTTTCCTGTATGACTATACTGTTGAGCCAACCTCATATGACAATTGAACGATGTACAACTTTGAATCCGTCTACCTTGCTCCCAACCCCTGCGGACGGCACACCACACAGCTGCCTGCAGGAGATTGAGCAAAAGACACTGCCTAGAAAAGATCTAAAGGATGTTCCCTTGGATTATGCCGAGGTGACATATTACATGGATGGCTCATGCAGAAGGGGTCTTACAGGGCAGAACCTAGTAGGGTATGCAGTAGTTTCTGATACTGAGATTTTAGAAGCAAAGTCTTTACCACACAACTTATCTACACAAGCAGCAGAATTGATTGCCTTGACACGGGTATGTACCTTGGCAAAGGGTAAATGTGTAAACATTTTTACTGATAGCCAGTACGCTTTTTCTACTGTACATGTTTTTGCGCAACAGTGGAAGAATAGAGGAATGATAACATCTACTGGCAAACCGATTAATCATGCACAGTTTATTTTAGATTTGTTAGAATCTATTCAGTTACCTCAGAAAGTAGCTATTTGTAAACGCGTAGCTCATACCAAGCAACAGGATAGGATTTCAAAAGGTAATGCGAGAGCTGATACAGCTGCAAAGCAGGCAACTTCAGCTTCAGAATTATTTCTTTTGAGTGAGGAATTACAACCTTCCGAGATTTTAGATTTAGAAATGTTGAAAACAATGCAGACACTTACTACGAAAGTAGAAAGACAGAAATGGATAAAACGAGGAGCAATTCTTGAGAAAGGGCTGTACATCTCCAAAGAAGGAAAACCGATTTTGCCGTCTAATTTGTTTAGATATGCAGCTTTGTTGAGCCATGGGCAGTGCCATGTCTCAACAGGGGGGATGGTACAGTTAGCGAATCGAGTGTTCACAACATATGGATTTATAAACTACACTAAAAATTTTTGTGCGGCATGTCATGTTTGTAATAAACATCATGCACAAGGGGCGTTGAAGCCTAAGCAAGGGAGTTTCCCTGCACCACCGTACCCGCTCCATACTGTCTGTATGGATTTCATAGAACTGAACAAATGCGAAAACAAGAAGTATTGTCTTGTCATTATAGATATGTTTTCCAAATGGGTGGAAGCTTTTCCGACCAAAAATCCAGATGCAGCTACTGTTGCAAAAATTCTTGTTAGGGAAATTATTCCTAGATTTGGCATACAGGAAAAGATCTACAGTGACAATGGCACACACTTTGTAAATCAAACTATACAACAGTTGAGCCGATATTTCGGAATGTCTTTGAAAAACCATTGTACATATCATCCACAATCTGCAGGACTAGTAGAGAGGCATAATGGGGTTTTGAAAAGTAAACTTAGGAAGTTAATTAGTGAGACACAAAAAAAATTGGGTGTACTGCCTACCTCTGGCACTGTTGAGCATGAGAACTGTTCCAAATGCAAAGGGGTTAACTCCTTTTGAAAAATTATTTGGGAGGTCATATTATATACCTCAGTGGAAAACTCTCATGCCTGCAGACCAGGAGGCCGACAGTTCACTCGCAGAATATATGAGACGACTTCTAAGTAATAAACAACTTTTGCAGTTAAATTCTGTTTCAGATAAAGAACAAACCAGACCATTGGAAGCAGCAGTAGTCCCAGGCATGTGGGTCTGGGTGAAAACCGTAAAGAAAAAGAATTGGATGTCACCGAAGTGGGAAGGGCCATACCAAGTGCTATTGTCAACACCCACTGCAGTCAAAATCGCAGAGTGAGCATCCTGGATTCATCTGACACACTGTAAACTGGTTAAAAACTTTGAACTGGACAAAAAACTTGTTACTGTTACACAACAAAAACAAAATGACCAGATATGGAGCAAATAGGAATGCAGAACAACCTCAGAAGTATTGCATGATCATTCTGTTAACTATACTGATAACAATAATCTTTTTGCTGTGGCCTTTCCTTTTTCCAGCCACACGAGCTGAACTGAATAAACGTGATGCGTTACTCATAGACTGGCATCCAAACTTTAACACTTACCAAGCGATCAAACATGTGTATGCTGAGACTTTTAATGTTTCAAATTGTTGGGTTTGTACAGCTATACCAACAGCATACGGGGGATTATTAATGACTGCTGTCCCCCTAGGGGTCAATGAGACCTGGGAAAATTTGATTTTTGATACTACGACTGTAAAATCACAAGACAAAATAGCATTGTACCTGCCTGTTACACAAAAGGGAATTGTGTGTTTTTACAAAAATGATATTGTTCAGGTGGGTTGGAGCAATTGTAATGTGACTGTCCCTTACAAATGTTATACCAAAGCTAATAATGCAGGTTCTATTTGTGATACAAACTATGACTCATTTCTTGAATCAATGCACAAAACAGTTAATGAAGTACAACATAATCCTGTTCTTTTTAAGCAACTATCTATCATTGATAGAAAAATGTTTCATGCAGGGCAAGTATATATTAATACTAAAGTAGAGGATTGTTATTTTGTGTGTGGGAAAAAGGCATACAAATGGTTACCTGAGAATTGGTCCGGCAGTTGTTTTTTGGGTTACCTGGTTCCGGCCATACGACACACTGCAGTTCTGCCTCAAGGAAGAATTTGAAATGTCAGAGAGGTCACCAAGAAACCTGGAAATCCAATCAAGAAACCTGAGAATCCAGTGGGATGAATCGAAGCAGGCTGGAGAAACCATAACTCCATAAAAAACAAAGATAAACTGACACACATGGACACTATTATATCGTGGGCAGGTATAGCTCCTGCATATGGTGCAGTAAAATCGATTTGGGAGCTGAGAAAACTGTCCAAACTTCTCGAAGTAAAGAGCAATGCAACTTTTTTTGCTCTTGAATTAGTAAGTGATGAACTGAACGCTATGAGAACTGTGGTGCTTCAAAACCGCATGGCTCTCGACTTCACCCTAGTGGCGAAAGGCGGTACTTGCGCTTTAATAAAAGAGGAGTGCTGTTCGTATATTCCTGACAACCAGCATGAGATAGACGACCACCTTGAGGTAATTCAGCAAGTGTCAGCCATGACCAAACCAGGCCCAAATCCACTGATGGATTTTTTCCAGAATTTGTTTGGGGGGTGGGGTACCATCCTAATGAACATCCTGATTGCCATTTGTGTGGGATTACTCCTATTAGGAGTGTGTGTTTGTTGTGGTATTCCCTGCATGAAAAGATTAATTAAAGATTTTATAGACATGTCAGTTTCTGAAACTTTGTATCAAAGTACTGAATTTGAAGGACTGTTAAAAAATGAAACACTTTCATAAGTTTAAACTGAATGACTCTCTTAACTGCAAATTCTGAACGGAAGAGGTTAGGAGAAGAAGCAAACTGTTTATGCTTTTGAAAATAGAATAAAAAGTATTAACAAGGGGGAAATGTCAGAAAAATATGTATTAATGTATGTGTTTAGTGCTTATTAAAAGCTAAAAGGGTTAACACATTTCATTCTATTTTATGTACAGCTTAGTTTTGTATGAAACTATGAGATGCTTTCTGAAACTGCAAGATGCTCTCTGACCTAGTATTTGCTAGCACAGCAAAATTCATGTTTATGCCTTTTGGAAATTTACTGAGAATCAGGTGATCTGCTAGGTCAGGAAAATAATGAATAGAAAAATACTGTTTTCTATAATGTTATTGAACTTGAACAATCAGCTCTGTTCGTGTTATGAGAACTTGCACAGCTGCAGAAAAAGATAGATACAGTTAAACAAAGACTGCTTGAAAAAATGAGCTATAATCTTTACTTGCTTTGTGCTCAAATTAGCCATAGTACCTTGAATGGTAACATCACATAGTGAGAAGTTGTATCTAACCGGTGGTCTCCAAGGCCACATTGTTTTTCTTAGGAAGTTTTTTCATAAACTTGATAGTGTCAGCAGAAAATCATGGACAAACAGCTGCTATGAAATAATATTGTAAGAACTTGTGATTTGTTACGTCAGCTTAGTAGGCAATGTCTTGTAAGAAATGTATAAGAATGGCTTCACTTCCTGATTCTAGTTAGACAAACTCTGTATTAGCACATTTTTGTCTCCTTGCTGCAAGAATTAAAGTGCCTTAACCTGAACCTGCCACGTATTGATCTTTTTGAAGTTGTTTTTTCCTTTGACACACACCCATTCATGCACACACCTACCTGCATGTCTTTAGACGTTATTTGACCGGGGGGAGGACATGCAGACTCCACACAGGAAGCGCTCCAGCAGGAATCAAACGGGAAAACCTATTTCTGTGAGGTGATAATGCTAACCGCTGCACCACCACTACTGGATACAACATAATATAGTGTTAAATTTCTTTGATTAGTTTTATGCTGCATTTGGGGGAATGTACATATGCACATAGGAAAGATTTCTTGAAGGTCTTTCATTTCTTGATTCTTTACTGATTTTACTTTATAGCTGAAAAAATGCCATAACTTTGAAATTAACTTTTTTCTATACTTATTTCCCTGCAGGAGGAGGAGGAGGTGGATGGAATGACACAACCAAGTTTCCCTGGGCAGGAAAGTCTCTCCTAGAAGGAGCTACAGGAGGCGTAGCTTGTCCTCAGGCTGTAGCAAAGCTCCATTGGGTAACAGCAGGAGGATTTGGTGGTGGAGGCGGGGCTTGTAGTGCTGGTGGTGGAGGTGGAGGTTATCGAGGTAAGCATCAGGTTTCTTTGTGATTGATTCTGCACTGTTTGTCTGTATATCATACCACAAAATTACTGAAATGAAATGCCTTCTGATATATTTCTGAGAGTGGCTTTCATTACTTTAAATACAGAGAATAATTTTATTCTAATGATTGTGCTTGGTGTGAAGGGTGAGAAATAAAGCAATATTTCATATTAGAAATATAGTCTAACTTGAAGCAGCCTTTTTCTTGCCCACCCAAGAAAAAAAAAATTATTAACTGGAAAATTAATTAAAAATGAGTCTGCTCAAGTAGCTGAGCTTGTAGCCATAACTAAAGCATGTAAAACTGGCAAAGATCAGTGAGTAACTATTTTCACAAATTCTCAACATAAAAGTCATTACGGTTTAGGAAATGCTTTACAGCATCAGATGGGGGAATGTGAAGGGTGAGAAGTGAAAGAAAGGTAAAATGCCAGTGAGCACATTTCATTTCTAATATGCTTTCATATGCAGAATGATGTCTTGAATGTGCTTTAGTACGTATCTGTTGATTTGCTTACTGCCTAATACTTGCAAGTGCTAACAGGGTATAAGTATATGTATTAGATTTGTTCTGAGTAGAATGTTCTAGCATGGAATTTGGAACTTGTGCCTAATATGGAATGTCACAGGCAAGCAGTCAGGAGATATTTTAGTAAAATTAATGCTGTTGTGTTCATTTCTAATGCACAGTGACAGTTTTAAAATAGTTAGAATAATGTTGCTTTTGCTGAAAAAAAAAGTATAAAGAATGATGATTTCTATAGCTGGACGAGATACGATCTTCAGTTCCTAGTCTTGCACATTTGTGTTTCTTTGTGCAATAAAAGAGATTGTTTTTCTCTACTAAACTATCTCACGTGAAAGTTATTTGGTACCTTAACAGTTCTTGACAGAAGTGTACATAAATATTCTATGTAAATAGTTAATGTATACTATTAAACCATTGGCTATAACCTTCACAAGACATTTTAAGCACATTCAGTTAAGAAATTGCAAAATAATCTAGCAAATACTACTGACTATACAGTTTTCCAGAGCAGAACTATGTATTTATTACAAGGTCTCACCAGCCTTGTTTGCAAAACCATGGAATGTCAATAGCAGAACACATTTATACAGACATAGGCACCTTAACTAATGTAGACCCCAATCTGTTTAGTTTTATGAAGGGTTGGTCATGTCTCCTGAACCTATTAATCATATTTGGAAAGGTTGCTGGAGCTGTGAATAGTGTTCATTATGTGTACAGTGCTTATCTTGACCTGGTCAAGGCTTTTGACCATATCCCCCATACTGGTATTACTGAAAAATTAGATGAGCTTAATGTAAGCCCCTACATTGTCCACTGGATTGCAAATTGCCAATCCAACAGATCCCAAGGTGTGAAAGTTGCTGGCCCGTTCACTGAATGTAAATTTGTAACTACTGGAGTGCCACAGGGATCAGTTCTGGGGCCTCTCCTGTTTGGCATTAATTTTGCAGACATCCAAACCAATATTCCAGATGTGTGGTTAACCAAATTTGCTGATGCCTGTAAATGGGACACTTTTATCCACTCATTCACTGCTACAAAACAGCTCCAGCCAGGGCAGGACTAGGCACATACATGGTGTACTAAAAACAGTGTCAAGCTAAATATAAGAAAGTGTAGTATAGTAGCATTTTTTAGAAAGGCTATTTCTACCTCATAGTTATGAATGGGTCTCCTCTTCAGACAGATATGGTCATAAGACACCTAGGTACTTATATGGATAGCTATCTAGCCCAGTTAACTTCCAAGGGAATAATCTTCAGGACCTAAAGAACTCATCCTACCACTTTAATCTTCCCTTGTCAGACCCATCATTGAATACACTGTCCCCTTTTTTATGTACAAATCCAAGCATATCACTCAACTGGAAAGTCCCCAAAGATTTCTAAGCAAGTAAATTAAATCCTTCCACCACACCAATATTCAAGCATGGCTCTCTTTATACTCAGTAGCCTACAGGTTTTTGTGAGATGACCTGTGTCTCACTTTTCGAACCATGGAAGACCCAGTCCTTTAAGACCTCCTCTTTCTTAATAATACCAGTGATTCTACAAAGGACTTGCTGAATTGATAGGGTCCTAATTGAATGTATAGCCTATAGAATAAGTTACCAATAAATGCAAACAGAGTATTACTTTAGTACCTTTAAGGCTAGTCTTGATGACTGAATGGGTAGACACATTTACACCAGCATTATCATGTACACCCCTGCTTGATTTGGGAGGTGAGCCCCATTTGGTGTCTGAAAACAGTGGCAAGAAATTCTAGGTTTGTCTACCAAGGTATCTTATGCTCCTCATGATTTCTTACCTCGGATGTTCCTATGTAACGCTGAGATCAAAATAAATCTAATCCTGGCTTGTAAATACAATTATACACCATTTTTCTCAAAATGAATTATAAAGATAATATATATGTATATAGTATGGATTAGAATATGGACATAGTCTAATACAAAGGGAAAATTCTTGTAGTACTTTTGGAACACTACCCAGCTGGGGAGTACAGAGTTCCCTTTCTATGAAGAAGAAACATGACTAATTACAGTGTGCAGAATTCACAATTTATCTGTACACACAATAAATGTTTTACAAACTGATTTTTTTCTATTTTCTTTTTTTTTTTATTCATGGCTTCATAACAGATTACTAGGCTAACAGCTCAACAGCCCTTGAAAGCCTAGCTAGCTTTACCTCGATTTTGCCTAATTATCTATCCCTTGGGGAAAGATAACAAGGGTCAGCAACTGGGGTTTTGACTACTTTTACAGACTCTCTCTGTCCATTAGTGATGTGGGCACCACCCCAGGAGTGAATTTGTGATTTCCCATCCATTGGTCCACATTCCACTTGAAGATGGTCAGGGAGGGTCGCTGCTTCATATGAATAGGAAGCCTATTCCAAAGGACAGGTAATCTGTAGGACACATATCTGTCTCTCCAGCAGGATCTATTCTAGTCAGAGATCAAGTTTAGGTCTATGGAGCAGGTAACCCTTATTCTGTTAGTTTTGCAAATATGCAACATTTCCATCTGGGCTGGGTCAGAGACTGACTTGTAGGTCAGACACAGATCACCCCTCAGTAATCAGTAGGACACTGACTACATTGATAGAGCTTTTAATGTGCCTACATATGACTTGTTGTTTATACTCTGTATTTTTTTTTGCCAAAAAATCTCTGAGGATGATCCAACTGTTAAAGGTGCCTGGCAAAGTAGATGCAAAAGGGTGCATTGTACTCAATTATTGGTCTGATGAAGGCTGAGTAGAGTGGTAGTATGACATCATTAGATCTGGATGCCATGCCCTTACTTATAAACTGATTCAGACAGAAGTATTAATTCACCACTGTGGACACATGGTAGACAGAGTTCAGACCATCTGTCTGAGTACCCAGATCTCTCACCACTGAGTCCACTCTTGGGGGGATGCTATCAATGTTGTAATTTGAAGGGGTGTTTTGATTTCCCAAAGGGTATTATTATGCACTTCTTCACATTTAGTTTGAGGCCATGGCTCTGACACCAATTATTAGTCTACATCAGACATTTCTGTAGGATATCAAGATTTTTGATGAGTCAATGATTGCCCCCAACTTGCAGTCATCAGCAGTCTTGGTCAGTTAAAGGCCGTCTACATTTACTTTGACATCTGAGAAGTACATTCCAAACAGGAGGGGGCCCAACACTGAGCCCTGTGGTACTCTACTGGTGACTGCCATCTTGATGGTTGTGATTCCCCCACTCTAACAACATGTGTTCTATCCATGAGTCATTTGGTTATCCATCTGGTGATGTAGAGGTTTATGCCCAATTTTGTGAGTTTATCTATAATGTCTGAGTTGGGTATAGTGTCAAATGCATTTGGCCAGGTCAAAGGAGGCCGTGTGCACTGTCTTACCCTCATACATGGCCTTGGTGACTTTCTCAAAGAAGTCCACCAGACTGAGCAGGCAGGACCTGCCCTTGACGAAGCCAAACTGGGTTGGGTCTAGAGTCTGGAGATTTCCTGTGTCATTGTTAATCAGGTCTATGGTTATCCTTTCCATAGCTTTGCATATGAGGCTAGTTAAACTCATGGGTCGGTAGCTTCCTGGGTCCATTGATGGTTCCCCCCCTTTTGCAGAGCGATGACTGCTGCTGTCCTCCTCCCTACTGGAACAAAGCCTATCTGAAGACTATGGTTAAAAAGAAATGAGAGTGGGTCTACTAGGTCATGTTTCAAGTATTTAATAGGCACCCTGGGATCAATCAGGGCCCACTGATGCTGTGTTTCTAGCTATAGTGAGGGCAGTGATGACCTGTTCTTTTGTGATAATGGGCAAGGAATGGTAGGGAGTATTTTATGGGGAATGACTGGAGGTAATGAGGGGGTGAAATCTGAGCTGAATATATCATCCAGCTGGTTTGCTATTTCTTCTGATTATAGGGAGTGCCATCTACAGTTACCTCGGCACATTGCTGAGTGTTTCCCCTTAAGATTTTGGACATATCTAAAATGCTTTGTGGTTATCCTTTGCCTAGGAGGCTATTTTAGTCTTGTATTTAGCTTTTGAAGACTTGACTAGCTCCCTGATTTGCCTGTTGAGACTGATGAGGGACTTTTTCTCTGTTGTTCTCCCTTCCGCTTCTAGATAGGATTTTTTTTCTTCTGTTGTATAGTCTAGTTATGCCAGGGGTTCACCATGGTGGCTTGTTTTTCTGGTTAGACCTGGGTTTAGTTCGGTCAGGTACTGCCATTTCTATCCAAGTGTTAAAGTGGTGCTACAGGGCATTCATATTTACTTTTGCATAGGCTTATATGTTTTTGGGGTTTGGGGAGCTTTAAAATTACCTATGCTATAACTTAATAGGAGGTAATATGACTTGTAAAAACCCTTTAGGGTTTTAGGGTTTGATGGGGTACTACTGTTACATTTATTTCAAAGGAGTCCGATTTATGATCCGATCTTACCAATGAGATCATTACAATGGGGTGGGGGGTGCAATGCTACTCCATGTATGTGAGTACTATGTCAAGAATACTTGAACACCTAGTGGGTGTGCAGACAAGCTATTCCAGATCATTTTCATTGATAAAGTCCAGGAATCTCTGAGCCTGCATGTTAGTGGTCGCATATGTTTCTCAGTTTAGTGGTAGTTAAAATCACCCATTAGTAGTGTGTTGGGCTGAATGGTAAATGATTTTAGTAACTTCAGATATGTAGAGTGGATTTCATGGTTCATGATTGGGGTCCTGTGGTCAGCTGGACATAGCAAAATGAGTTATCCTGCTTGACCAATCTAGAGGTGTGATTGCTTTTTATGTAAATAGAAACAACTCTTCTTTTCACTTTTTTCTTTTTAGAGGGTGGTCTGAATGTGTGATAGGTATTGTAGCCTTGCAGTGCTGGGGTGCTTTCTGCAGCCTTCTACCATGACTCTGTAACTGCACAGAAGTCAGCATACTTCAAGGCAAGTAGAACTTCAAGAGAGTGCAGTTTCTTGTTAAGACTTCTAGCCTTCAGCTTGGCATTAGAAGAATTTGTTACCTTGGTAGGTCTTTTAGTCTGGCACTACTGAAAAAAGAGTAACGCCTTGGCCAGTATTCAAAATCCTCGCTGCAACAGGTGCAACCAACTCTGGCAAAGCAGAGTGGCCTGTCGATCATGTTGTCCCAGGCTGACAAATACAAGATCCTCTTGGAATG
The DNA here is from genome assembly GCF_019279795.1 of Protopterus annectens. Lineage (NCBI taxonomy): Eukaryota > Metazoa > Chordata > Ceratodontiformes > Protopteridae > Protopterus > Protopterus annectens. The sequence continues at coordinate 36,481,988 of NC_056737.1, forward strand.
GCACCAGTAACAAAGCCAGTTATTGAACTCAAATCATTTTTTCTTATTGTGGTATCATTCTTGGTGAGTTTATAATGCTGCTCAATGCGATGCTCATACCAGCCTACAACACAGACGGGTCCATCATGTATCTCTTCATATAGTCCAGGGAGGTACATTTCATGTCATTCACATCCACATGCATTATGACTAAGTCATACTGGTTCTTGTGGTTGAGTGATGTAAGTGCCTGCATGATCTGGTGAATCCTGGCCCCTGACAGCCAACTGACTGTAATCTTCATTTTATCCAACCTGGTGGGGGGGGGGGGGGGCATACATGTGTCTCACAATGGAGTTTCCTATGACCTAGACTTTGAATGTATGGTGTTTTGCCTTGGAGGCTTGCCTGTGGAGACATTGTGATGTGTATTTTTATGTTCAGTGGTTGGTATTGACTTGGTTTTATTTGCATATGGTTTCTGAAGGCAGCATATGGAAGGCCTCTGAGGTTTTGAGAAGTTACTTGTGAGAGCCATCTCATTTGTGGGTTTATGTGTCAAGACCTTATTTAGTGAGGGAAATGATGTGCGTGCGCTACAGACCTATTTATCATTTGATTTGTCAGTATGTGAAAGTCATGTCACAATTTTCATAATATAACTAAATCTCTCACATACTGCGTTTGTCTGTTTCAGGATTAAGTGGTTGTCAGTATACGTGAGACAGTTTCTGGAATGCCTCAGGCTAGAGAAGTAGCAGGAAAGTGCCTATCCATGGTTTCAGGTTTTCTGCTATGGGTTTAACCAGGGAAAAGAGAAGGGAGATTTAACTGGACTGTAGAAACATAGTTTATGGACAAACATATTTCATCATAAAATATTTTCTTTATTATTTTATAACAATGCCAGTTTTGTCCAAATGTTATAACTAAATTGAAATTCATTTTGCTCTTATTTAAAATATATTATATTTTCATAAATAATAGTGGATTTTGTAAAAATTCAGAGAAAGAAGATGAAATATGTCCTGTAGAGTTCTTGGTTATATTTTATCTGGCTATCATTAACAGACTTCAAAGATAAGGTAATTGATCTTTTTAAAACATACATGAACTGGAGCATTAAATAAAAACAGATGATTATATAACTGAAATGTATCTCTCATAATGCTTTTATAAAAAAATTGGAGCATTGCCAAGATTTCCAATAATGTGTCATAGTCATAAGAGACATACTGTCGGTCTGCTTCAGTCATTCTGTTCTATCTCCAATAACCTATATATCTTTTATTCTTTTCCTAGTCTAGAATGAAAGGATTGTTGTAGGACTTTTCAACTAAAACAATCTCGAAAATGCAGATGGCATCTAGTTGTTCCCAGTATTTTTTTATACTGTAAACTAACACAGCTCTAATAACCAGCATTCAGAGTCCAGGCTGCACTCAATAAATAATGTTACATCCTGATAATAACTTCACTTTTTTTAAACAGTTAAATGAGATGGTGAAATAATTC